>NW_027363094.1:1862500-2070978 GCF_046119375.1 Phyllobates terribilis | reverse complement strand
AATTGGTTTCCGACTACGGTGCCACCCAAGGATTCTGAAAAGTCCATTTGTGGAGATGGCCACCTGGACTCCCGTTAAGAAGACATGCTGTCAACCTCTAGATCCCTCACATGCCTGCACTTTTCGGCTTGCTGCTGCTGCAATCCACGCGTTTTAGATCTGCATAACTCCACCTCTTTTAGCACAGTACCCTCAACCCCCGGCTGTTCCCACCCGCCTCAACACCGTTGGAAGGGAGGAGAACCAATTAAGGCGGGGGGGGGGGGGTGGAACGAGCAGCTGTCTACCCTTAGCAGGAGGGTTGCTGATTAATTACCTCTCCTGCTGCTGCTGCTGCTGGCTGTCCAGCAGCAGACTGAAGGTGGCTGCTGCTGTGCGCAGGTATATAAAGGCTCAGAGCCTATTATGACACGCGCAGCCAGCGTTCCATTGCCACATTCCGTCTACTGCAGGCGGGATACCTGGATGGCTGAATGTCACTGAGAAGCTCACAGAGACCGCCATAAGCAACAGTTTAAAAGAATGCCACAGACTAATCAACCAAACTTTTTGGGTTGGTTTCTCTTTTATAGTCTGCAGGCATTAAATGAAAGAAGTCAGTGTTCCAGCAGAGGGAGACAACGTTTCAGAAAAGGCATTGTAGCAAACCAAAAAAGAAATTTTAAGCGCAGCAGAGTAACCAGCTCACATACCTGTTAGCTCAGGTGAGTTTAAAAGGCTGCTGTTGATAACAAGGGCATTTGCTAAATAGATGGTGTGTGTGCAACAATATACTGAAAGGTCAATTATATTGTGCAGCTTATCTCACCACCTGTAGTTATTTAGGTGAAAGCTCCAGAATGCTTGCCTAATATGTCTGTTTATCCAAAAGGAAGTATAGAGGGAGAGCTAGATAGATAGCATTGCATTACATTACATTACATGGCAATGCAATGCACAGTTGCTGAAGTTGAACCAAAATGAGCTTGTCATCTGGCTTCTGCAACTTTTAACATGAAAAATCCAATGAGGAGAAGAAAAGCAAAGCCAAAGAGTCCATCCCAAAATCCGACAAACAAGCAAAATGAACAAAAAGCATTGAATTCAATTCTTTCTGATTTTAGAAACTGCATTAAAGAAGGGGTGCACCGGTCCTGGAGATACTGCAATACCAGGTCAATGCGTGGAGTGGACAGAGCAAGCTCTTTTTCCATCTCCCTGTTCTAAAAATCCATTTAATATATGGTCCCCAGATAGGGGACGTATCAGATATTAAACTGATAAGAACAGATACTACACTTGATCTTAGCCAAAAGGCCGAGAAGCGATAACCAGAATTGGTTTCCGACTACGGTGCCACCCAAGGATTCTGAAAAGTCCATTTGTGGAGATGGCCACCTGGACTCCCGTTAAGAAGACATGCTGTCAACCTCTAGATCCCTCACATGCCTGCACTTTTCGGCTTGCTGCTGCTGCAATCCACGCGTTTTAGATCTGCATAACTCCACCTCTTTTAGCACAGTACCCTCAACCCCCGGCTGTTCCCACCCGCCTCAACACCGTTGGAAGGGAGGAGAACCAATTAAGGCGGGGGGGGGTGGAACGAGCAGCTGTCTACCCTTAGCAGGAGGGTTGCTGATTAATTACCTCTCCTGCTGCTGCTGCTGCTGGCTGTCCAGCAGCAGACTGAAGGTGGCTGCTGCTGTGCGCAGGTATATAAAGGCTCAGAGCCTATTATGACACGCGCAGCCAGCGTTCCATTGCCACATTCCGTCTACTGCAGGCGGGATACCTGGATGGCTGAATGTCACTGAGAAGCTCACAGAGACCGCCATAAGCAACAGTTTAAAAGAATGCCACAGACTAATCAACCAAACTTTTTGGGTTGGTTTCTCTTTTATAGTCTGCAGGCATTAAATGAAAGAAGTCAGTGTTCCAGCAGAGGGAGACAACGTTTCAGAAAAGGCATTGTAGCAAACCAAAAAAGAAATTTTAAGCGCAGCAGAGTAACCAGCTCACATACCTGTTAGCTCAGGTGAGTTTAAAAGGCTGCTGTTGATAACAAGGGCATTTGCTAAATAGATGGTGTGTGTGCAACAATATACTGAAAGGTCAATTATATTGTGCAGCTTATCTCACCACCTGTAGTTATTTAGGTGAAAGCTCCAAAATGCTTGCCTAATATGTCTGTTTATCCAAAAGGAAGTATAGAGGGAGAGCTAGATAGATAGCATTGCATTACATTACATTACATGGCAATGCAATGCACAGTTGCTGAAGTTGAACCAAAATGAGCTTGTCATCTGGCTTCTGCAACTTTTAACATGAAAAATCCAATGAGGAGAAGAAAAGCAAAGCCAAAGAGTCCATCCCAAAATCCGACAAACAAGCAAAATGAACAAAAAGCATTGAATTCAATTCTTTCTGATTTTAGAAACTGCATTAAAGAAGGGGTGCACCGGTCCTGGAGATACTGCAATACCAGGTCAATGCGTGGAGTGGACAGAGCAAGCTCTTTTTCCATCTCCCTGTTCTAAAAATCCATTTAATATATGGTCCCCAGATAGGGGACGTATCAGATATTAAACTGATAAGAACAGATACTACACTTGATCTTAGCCAAAAGGCCGAGAAGCGATAACCAGAATTGGTTTCCGACTACGGTGCCACCCAAGGATTCTGAAAAGTCCATTTGTGGAGATGGCCACCTGGACTCCCGTTAAGAAGACATGCTGTCAACCTCTAGATCCCTCACATGCCTGCACTTTTCGGCTTGCTGCTGCTGCAATCCACGCGTTTTAGATCTGCATAACTCCACCTCTTTTAGCACAGTACCCTCAACCCCCGGCTGTTCCCACCCGCCTCAACACCGTTGGAAGGGAGGAGAACCAATTAAGGCGGGGGGGGGGGTGGAACGAGCAGCTGTCTACCCTTAGCAGGAGGGTTGCTGATTAATTACCTCTCCTGCTGCTGCTGCTGCTGGCTGTCCAGCAGCAGACTGAAGGTGGCTGCTGCTGTGCGCAGGTATATAAAGGCTCAGAGCCTATTATGACACGCGCAGCCAGCGTTCCATTGCCACATTCCGTCTACTGCAGGCGGGATACCTGGATGGCTGAATGTCACTGAGAAGCTCACAGAGACCGCCATAAGCAACAGTTTAAAAGAATGCCACAGACTAATCAACCAAACTTTTTGGGTTGGTTTCTCTTTTATAGTCTGCAGGCATTAAATGAAAGAAGTCAGTGTTCCAGCAGAGGGAGACAACGTTTCAGAAAAGGCATTGTAGCAAACCAAAAAAGAAATTTTAAGCGCAGCAGAGTAACCAGCTCACATACCTGTTAGCTCAGGTGAGTTTAAAAGGCTGCTGTTGATAACAAGGGCATTTGCTAAATAGATGGTGTGTGTGCAACAATATACTGAAAGGTCAATTATATTGTGCAGCTTATCTCACCACCTGTAGTTATTTAGGTGAAAGCTCCAGAATGCTTGCCTAATATGTCTGTTTATCCAAAAGGAAGTATAGAGGGAGAGCTAGATAGATAGCATTGCATTACATTACATTACATGGCAATGCAATGCACAGTTGCTGAAGTTGAACCAAAATGAGCTTGTCATCTGGCTTCTGCAACTTTTAACATGAAAAATCCAATGAGGAGAAGAAAAGCAAAGCCAAAGAGTCCATCCCAAAATCCGACAAACAAGCAAAATGAACAAAAAGCATTGAATTCAATTCTTTCTGATTTTAGAAACTGCATTAAAGAAGGGGTGCACCGGTCCTGGAGATACTGCAATACCAGGTCAATGCGTGGAGTGGACAGAGCAAGCTCTTTTTCCATCTCCCTGTTCTAAAAATCCATTTAATATATGGTCCCCAGATAGGGGACGTATCAGATATTAAACTGATAAGAACAGATACTACACTTGATCTTAGCCAAAAGGCCGAGAAGCGATAACCAGAATTGGTTTCCGACTACGGTGCCACCCAAGGATTCTGAAAAGTCCATTTGTGGAGATGGCCACCTGGACTCCCGTTAAGAAGACATGCTGTCAACCTCTAGATCCCTCACATGCCTGCACTTTTCGGCTTGATGCTGCTGCAATCCACGCGTTTTAGATCTGCATAACTCCACCTCTTTTAGCACAGTACCCTCAACCCCCGGCTGTTCCCACCCGCCTCAACACCGTTGGAAGGGAGGAGAACCAATTAAGGCGGGGGTGGGGTGGAACGAGCAGCTGTCTACCCTTAGCAGGAGGGTTGCTGATTAATTACCTCTCCTGCTGCTGCTGCTGCTGGCTGTCCAGCAGCAGACTGAAGGTGGCTGCTGCTGTGCGCAGGTATATAAAGGCTCAGAGCCTATTATGACACGCGCAGCCAGCGTTCCATTGCCACATTCCGTCTACTGCAGGCGGGATACCTGGATGGCTGAATGTCACTGAGAAGCTCACAGAGACCGCCATAAGCAACAGTTTAAAAGAATGCCACAGACTAATCAACCAAACTTTTTGGGTTGGTTTCTCTTTTATAGTCTGCAGGCATTAAATGAAAGAAGTCAGTGTTCCAGCAGAGGGAGACAACGTTTCAGAAAAGGCATTGTAGCAAACCAAAAAAGAAATTTTAAGCGCAGCAGAGTAACCAGCTCACATACCTGTTAGCTCAGGTGAGTTTAAAAGGCTGCTGTTGATAACAAGGGCATTTGCTAAATAGATGGTGTGTGTGCAACAATATACTGAAAGGTCAATTATATTGTGCAGCTTATCTCACCACCTGTAGTTATTTAGGTGAAAGCTCCAAAATGCTTGCCTAATATGTCTGTTTATCCAAAAGGAAGTATAGAGGGAGAGCTAGATAGATAGCATTGCATTACATTACATTACATGGCAATGCAATGCACAGTTGCTGAAGTTGAACCAAAATGAGCTTGTCATCTGGCTTCTGCAACTTTTAACATGAAAAATCCAATGAGGAGAAGAAAAGCAAAGCCAAAGAGTCCATCCCAAAATCCGACAAACAAGCAAAATGAACAAAAAGCATTGAATTCAATTCTTTCTGATTTTAGAAACTGCATTAAAGAAGGGGTGCACCGGTCCTGGAGATACTGCAATACCAGGTCAATGCGTGGAGTGGACAGAGCAAGCTCTTTTTCCATCTCCCTGTTCTAAAAATCCATTTAATATATGGTCCCCAGATAGGGGACGTATCAGATATTAAACTGATAAGAACAGATACTACACTTGATCTTAGCCAAAAGGCCGAGAAGCGATAACCAGAATTGGTTTCCGACTACGGTGCCACCCAAGGATTCTGAAAAGTCCATTTGTGGAGATGGCCACCTGGACTCCCGTTAAGAAGACATGCTGTCAACCTCTAGATCCCTCACATGCCTGCACTTTTCGGCTTGCTGCTGCTGCAATCCACGCGTTTTAGATCTGCATAACTCCACCTCTTTTAGCACAGTACCCTCAACCCCCGGCTGTTCCCACCCGCCGCAACACCGTTGGAAGGGAGGAGAACCAATTAAGGCGGGGGGAAGTGGAACGAGCAGCTGTCTACCCTTAGCAGGAGGGTTGCTGATTAATTACCTCTCCTGCTGCTGCTGCTGCTGGCTGTCCAGCAGCAGACTGAAGGCGGCTGCTGCTGTGCGCAGGTATATAAAGGCTCAGAGCCTATTATGACACGCGCAGCCAGCGTTCCATTGCCACATTCCGTCTACTGCAGGCGGGATACCTGGATGGCTGAATGTCACTGAGAAGCTCACAGAGACCGCCATAAGCAACAGTTTAAAAGAATGCCACAGACTAATCAACCAAACTTTTTGGGTTGGTTTCTCTTTTATAGTCTGCAGGCATTAAATGAAAGAAGTCAGTGTTCCAGCAGAGGGAGACAACGTTTCAGAAAAGGCATTGTAGCAAACCAAAAAAGAAATTTTAAGCGCAGCAGAGTAACCAGCTCACATACCTGTTAGCTCAGGTGAGTTTAAAAGGCTGCTGTTGATAACAAGGGCATTTGCTAAATAGATGGTGTGTGTGCAACAATATACTGAAAGGTCAATTATATTGTGCAGCTTATCTCACCACCTGTAGTTATTTAGGTGAAAGCTCCAAAATGCTTGCCTAATATGTCTGTTTATCCAAAAGGAAGTATAGAGGGAGAGCTAGATAGATAGCATTGCATTACATTACATTACATGGCAATGCAATGCACAGTTGCTGAAGTTGAACCAAAATGAGCTTGTCATCTGGCTTCTGCAACTTTTAACATGAAAAATCCAATGAGGAGAAGAAAAGCAAAGCCAAAGAGTCCATCCCAAAATCCGACAAACAAGCAAAATGAACAAAAAGCATTGAATTCAATTCTTTCTGATTTTAGAAACTGCATTAAAGAAGGGGTGCACCGGTCCTGGAGATACTGCAATACCAGGTCAATGCGTGGAGTGGACAGAGCAAGCTCTTTTTCCATCTCCCTGTTCTAAAAATCCATTTAATATATGGTCCCCAGATAGGGGACGTATCAGATATTAAACTGATAAGAACAGATACTACACTTGATCTTAGCCAAAAGGCCGAGAAGCGATAACCAGAATTGGTTTCCGACTACGGTGCCACCCAAGGATTCTGAAAAGTCCATTTGTGGAGATGGCCACCTGGACTCCCGTTAAGAAGACATGCTGTCAACCTCTAGATCCCTCACATGCCTGCACTTTTCGGCTTGCTGCTGCTGCAATCCACGCGTTTTAGATCTGCATAACTCCACCTCTTTTAGCACAGTACCCTCAACCCCCGGCTGTTCCCACCCGCCTCAACACCGTTGGAAGGGAGGAGAACCAATTAAGGCGGGGGGGGGGTGGAACGAGCAGCTGTCTACCCTTAGCAGGAGGGTTGCTGATTAATTACCTCTCCTGCTGCTGCTGCTGCTGCTGGCTGTCCAGCAGCAGACTGAAGGTGGCTGCTGCTGTGCGCAGGTATATAAAGGCTCAGAGCCTATTATGACACGCGCAGCCAGCGTTCCATTGCCACATTCCGTCTACTGCAGGCGGGATACCTGGATGGCTGAATGTCACTGAGAAGCTCACAGAGACCGCCATAAGCAACAGTTTAAAAGAATGCCACAGACTAATCAACCAAACTTTTTGGGTTGGTTTCTCTTTTATAGTCTGCAGGCATTAAATGAAAGAAGTCAGTGTTCCAGCAGAGGGAGACAACGTTTCAGAAAAGGCATTGTAGCAAACCAAAAAAGAAATTTTAAGCGCAGCAGAGTAACCAGCTCACATACCTGTTAGCTCAGGTGAGTTTAAAAGGCTGCTGTTGATAACAAGGGCATTTGCTAAATAGATGGTGTGTGTGCAACAATATACTGAAAGGTCAATTATATTGTGCAGCTTATCTCACCACCTGTAGTTATTTAGGTGAAAGCTCCAAAATGCTTGCCTAATATGTCTGTTTATCCAAAAGGAAGTATAGAGGGAGAGCTAGATAGATAGCATTGCATTACATTACATTACATGGCAATGCAATGCACAGTTGCTGAAGTTGAACCAAAATGAGCTTGTCATCTGGCTTCTGCAACTTTTAACATGAAAAATCCAATGAGGAGAAGAAAAGCAAAGCCAAAGAGTCCATCCCAAAATCCGACAAACAAGCAAAATGAACAAAAAGCATTGAATTCAATTCTTTCTGATTTTAGAAACTGCATTAAAGAAGGGGTGCACCGGTCCTGGAGATACTGCAATACCAGGTCAATGCGTGGAGTGGACAGAGCAAGCTCTTTTTCCATCTCCCTGTTCTAAAAATCCATTTAATATATGGTCCCCAGATAGGGGACGTATCAGATATTAAACTGATAAGAACAGATACTACACTTGATCTTAGCCAAAAGGCCGAGAAGCGATAACCAGAATTGGTTTCCGACTACGGTGCCACCCAAGGATTCTGAAAAGTCCATTTGTGGAGATGGCCACCTGGACTCCCGTTAAGAAGACATGCTGTCAACCTCTAGATCCCTCACATGCCTGCACTTTTCGGCTTGCTGCTGCTGCAATCCACGCGTTTTAGATCTGCATAACTCCACCTCTTTTAGCACAGTACCCTCAACCCCCGGCTGTTCCCACCCGCCTCAACACCGTTGGAAGGGAGGAGAACCAATTAAGGCGGGGGGGGGGGGGGTGGAACGAGCAGCTGTCTACCCTTAGCAGGAGGGTTGCTGATTAATTACCTCTCCTGCTGCTGCTGCTGGCTGTCCAGCAGCAGACTGAAGGTGGCTGCTGCTGTGCGCAGGTATATAAAGGCTCAGAGCCTATTATGACACGCGCAGCCAGCGTTCCATTGCCACATTCCGTCTACTGCAGGCGGGATACCTGGATGGCTGAATGTCACTGAGAAGCTCACAGAGACCGCCATAAGCAACAGTTTAAAAGAATGCCACAGACTAATCAACCAAACTTTTTGGGTTGGTTTCTCTTATATAGTCTTCAGGCATTAAATGAAAGAAGTCAGTGTTCCAGCAGAGGGAGACAACGTTTCAGAAAAGGCATTGTAGCAAACCAAAAAAGAAATTTTAAGCGCAGCAGAGTAACCAGCTCACATACCTGTTAGCTCAGGTGAGTTTAAAAGGCTGCTGTTGATAACAAGGGCATTTGCTAAATAGATGGTGTGTGTGCAACAATATACTGAAAGGTCAATTATATTGTGCAGCTTATCTCACCACCTGTAGTTATTTAGGTGAAAGCTCCAAAATGCTTGCCTAATATGTCTGTTTATCCAAAAGGAAGTATAGAGGGAGAGCTAGATAGATAGCATTGCATTACATTACATTACATGGCAATGCAATGCACAGTTGCTGAAGTTGAACCAAAATGAGCTTGTCATCTGGCTTCTGCAACTTTTAACATGAAAAATCCAATGAGGAGAAGAAAAGGAAAGCCAAAGAGTCCATCCCAAAATCCGACAAACAAGCAAAATGAACAAAAAGCATTGAATTCAATTCTTTCTGATTTTAGAAACTGCATTAAAGAAGGGGTGCACCGGTCCTGGAGATACTGCAATACCAGGTCAATGCGTGGAGTGGACAGAGCAAGCTCTTTTTCCATCTCCCTGTTCTAAAAATCCATTTAATATATGGTCCCCAGATAGGGGACGTATCAGATATTAAACTGATAAGAACAGATACTACACTTGATCTTAGCCAAAAGGCCGAGAAGCGATAACCAGAATTGGTTTCCGACTACGGTGCCACCCAAGGATTCTGAAAAGTCCATTTGTGGAGATGGCCACCTGGACTCCCGTTAAGAAGACATGCTGTCAACCTCTAGATCCCTCACATGCCTGCACTTTTCGGCTTGCTGCTGCTGCAATCCACGCGTTTTAGATCTGCATAACTCCACCTCTTTTAGCACAGTACCCTCAACCCCCGGCTGTTCCCACCCGCCTCAACACCGTTGGAAGGGAGGAGAACCAATTAAGGCGGGGGGGGGGTGGAACGAGCAGCTGTCTACCCTTAGCAGGAGGGTTGCTGATTAATTACCTCTCCTGCTGCTGCTGCTGCTGCTGGCTGTCCAGCAGCAGACTGAAGGTGGCTGCTGCTGTGCGCAGGTATATAAAGGCTCAGAGCCTATTATGACACGCGCAGCCAGCGTTCCATTGCCACATTCCGTCTACTGCAGGCGGGATACCTGGATGGCTGAATGTCACTGAGAAGCTCACAGAGACCGCCATAAGCAACAGTTTAAAAGAATGCCACAGACTAATCAACCAAACTTTTTGGGTTGGTTTCTCTTTTATAGTCTGCAGGCATTAAATGAAAGAAGTCAGTGTTCCAGCAGAGGGAGACAACGTTTCAGAAAAGGCATTGTAGCAAACCAAAAAAGAAATTTTAAGCGCAGCAGAGTAACCAGCTCACATACCTGTTAGCTCAGGTGAGTTTAAAAGGCTGCTGTTGATAACAAGGGCATTTGCTAAATAGATGGTGTGTGTGCAACAATATACTGAAAGGTCAATTATATTGTGCAGCTTATCTCACCACCTGTAGTTATTTAGGTGAAAGCTCCAAAATGCTTGCCTAATATGTCTGTTTATCCAAAAGGAAGTATAGAGGGAGAGCTAGATAGATAGCATTGCATTACATTACATTACATGGCAATGCAATGCACAGTTGCTGAAGTTGAACCAAAATGAGCTTGTCATCTGGCTTCTGCAACTTTTAACATGAAAAATCCAATGAGGAGAAGAAAAGCAAAGCCAAAGAGTCCATCCCAAAATCCGACAAACAAGCAAAATGAACAAAAAGCATTGAATTCAATTCTTTCTGATTTTAGAAACTGCATTAAAGAAGGGGTGCACCGGTCCTGGAGATACTGCAATACCAGGTCAATGCGTGGAGTGGACAGAGCAAGCTCTTTTTCCATCTCCCTGTTCTAAAAATCCATTTAATATATGGTCCCCAGATAGGGGACGTATCAGATATTAAACTGATAAGAACAGATACTACACTTGATCTTAGCCAAAAGGCCGAGAAGCGATAACCAGAATTGGTTTCCGACTACGGTGCCACCCAAGGATTCTGAAAAGTCCATTTGTGGAGATGGCCACCTGGACTCCCGTTAAGAAGACATGCTGTCAACCTCTAGATCCCTCACATGCCTGCACTTTTCGGCTTGCTGCTGCTGCAATCCACGCGTTTTAGATCTGCATAACTCCACCTCTTTTAGCACAGTACCCTCAACCCCCGGCTGTTCCCACCCGCCTCAACACCGTTGGAAGGGAGGAGAACCAATTAAGGCGGGGGGGGGGGTGGAACGAGCAGCTGTCTACCCTTAGCAGGAGGGTTGCTGATTAATTACCTCTCCTGCTGCTGCTGCTGGCTGTCCAGCAGCAGACTGAAGGTGGCTGCTGCTGTGCGCAGGTATATAAAGGCTCAGAGCCTATTATGACACGCGCAGCCAGCGTTCCATTGCCACATTCCGTCTACTGCAGGCGGGATACCTGGATGGCTGAATGTCACTGAGAAGCTCACAGAGACCGCCATAAGCAACAGTTTAAAAGAATGCCACAGACTAATCAACCAAACTTTTTGGGTTGGTTTCTCTTTTATAGTCTGCAGGCATTAAATGAAAGAAGTCAGTGTTCCAGCAGAGGGAGACAACGTTTCAGAAAAGGCATTGTAGCAAACCAAAAAAGAAATTTTAAGCGCAGCAGAGTAACCAGCTCACATACCTGTTAGCTCAGGTGAGTTTAAAAGGCTGCTGTTGATAACAAGGGCATTTGCTAAATAGATGGTGTGTGTGCAACAATATACTGAAAGGTCAATTATATTGTGCAGCTTATCTCACCACCTGTAGTTATTTAGGTGAAAGCTCCAAAATGCTTGCCTAATATGTCTGTTTATCCAAAAGGAAGTATAGAGGGAGAGCTAGATAGATAGCATTGCATTACATTACATTACATGGCAATGCAATGCACAGTTGCTGAAGTTGAACCAAAATGAGCTTGTCATCTGGCTTCTGCAACTTTTAACATGAAAAATCCAATGAGGAGAAGAAAAGCAAAGCCAAAGAGTCCATCCCAAAATCCGACAAACAAGCAAAATGAACAAAAAGCATTGAATTCAATTCTTTCTGATTTTAGAAACTGCATTAAAGAAGGGGTGCACCGGTCCTGGAGATACTGCAATACCAGGTCAATGCGTGGAGTGGACAGAGCAAGCTCTTTTTCCATCTCCCTGTTCTAAAAATCCATTTAATATATGGTCCCCAGATAGGGGACGTATCAGATATTAAACTGATAAGAACAGATACTACACTTGATCTTAGCCAAAAGGCCGAGAAGCGATAACCAGAATTGGTTTCCGACTACGGTGCCAACCAAGGATTCTGAAAAGTCCATTTGTGGAGATGGCCACCTGGACTCCCGTTAAGAAGACATGCTGTCAACCTCTAGATCCCTCACATGCCTGCACTTTTCGGCTTGCTGCTGCTGCAATCCACGCGTTTTAGATCTGCATAACTCCACCTCTTTTAGCACAGTACCCTCAACCCCCGGCTGTTCCCACCCGCCTCAACACCGTTGGAAGGGAGGAAAACCAATTAAGGCGGGGGGGGGGTGGAACGAGCAGCTGTCTACCCTTAGCAGGAGGGTTGCTGATTAATTACCTCTCCTGCTGCTGCTGCTGCTGACTGTCCAGCAGCAGACTGAAGGTGGCTGCTGCTGTGCGCAGGTATATAAAGGCTCAGAGCCTATTATGACACGCGCAGCCAGCGTTCCATTGCCACATTCCGTCTACTGCAGGCGGGATACCTGGATGGCTGAATGTCACTGAGAAGCTCACAGAGACCGCCATAAGCAACAGTTTAAAAGAATGCCACAGACTAATCAACCAAACTTTTTGGGTTGGTTTCTCTTTTATAGTCTGCAGGCATTAAATGAAAGAAGTCAGTGTTCCAGCAGAGGGAGACAACGTTTCAGAAAAGGCATTGTAGCAAACCAAAAAAGAAATTTTAAGCGCAGCAGAGTAACCAGCTCACATACCTGTTAGCTCAGGTGAGTTTAAAAGGCTGCTGTTGATAACAAGGGCATTTGCTAAATAGATGGTGTGTGTGCAACAATATACTGAAAGGTCAATTATATTGTGCAGCTTATCTCACCACCTGTAGTTATTTAGGTGAAAGCTCCAAAATGCTTGCCTAATATGTCTGTTTATCCAAAAGGAAGTATAGAGGGAGAGCTAGATAGATAGCATTGCATTACATTACATTACATGGCAATGCAATGCACAGTTGCTGAAGTTGAACCAAAATGAGCTTGTCATCTGGCTTCTGCAACTTTTAACATGAAAAATCCAATGAGGAGAAGAAAAGCAAAGCCAAAGAGTCCATCCCAAAATCCGACAAACAAGCAAAATGAACAAAAAGCATTGAATTCAATTCTTTCTGATTTTAGAAACTGCATTAAAGAAGGGGTGCACCGGTCCTGGAGATACTGCAATACCAGGTCAATGCGTGGAGTGGACAGAGCAAGCTCTTTTTCCATCTCCCTGTTCTAAAAATCCATTTAATATATGGTCCCCAGATAGGGGACGTATCAGATATTAAACTGATAAGAACAGATACTACACTTGATCTTAGCCAAAAGGCCGAGAAGCGATAACCAGAATTGGTTTCCGACTACGGTGCCACCCAAGGATTCTGAAAAGTCCATTTGTGGAGATGGCCACCTGGACTCCCGTTAAGAAGACATGCTGTCAACCTCTAGATCCCTCACATGCCTGCACTTTTCGGCTTGCTGCTGCTGCAATCCACGCGTTTTAGATCTGCATAACTCCACCTCTTTTAGCACAGTACCCTCAACCCCCGGCTGTTCCCACCCGCCTCAACACCGTTGGAAGGGAGGAGAACCAATTAAGGCGGGGGGGGGGTGGAACGAGCAGCTGTCTACCCTTAGCAGGAGGGTTGCTGATTAATTACCTCTCCTGCTGCTGCTGCTGCTGGCTGTCCAGCAGCAGACTGAAGGTGGCTGCTGCTGTGCGCAGGTATATAAAGGCTCAGAGCCTATTATGACACGCGCAGCCAGCGTTCCATTGCCACATTCCGTCTACTGCAGGCGGGATACCTGGATGGCTGAATGTCACTGAGAAGCTCACAGAGACCGCCATAAGCAACAGTTTAAAAGAATGCCACAGACTAATCAACCAAACTTTTTGGGTTGGTTTCTCTTTTATAGTCTGCAGGCATTAAATGAAAGAAGTCAGTGTTCCAGCAGAGGGAGACAACGTTTCAGAAAAGGCATTGTAGCAAACCAAAAAAGAAATTTTAAGCGCAGCAGAGTAACCAGCTCACATACCTGTTAGCTCAGGTGAGTTTAAAAGGCTGCTGTTGATAACAAGGGCATTTGCTAAATAGATGGTGTGTGTGCAACAATATACTGAAAGGTCAATTATATTGTGCAGCTTATCTCACCACCTGTAGTTATTTAGGTGAAAGCTCCAAAATGCTTGCCTAATATGTCTGTTTATCCAAAAGGAAGTATAGAGGGAGAGCTAGATAGATAGCATTGCATTACATTACATTACATGGCAATGCAATGCACAGTTGCTGAAGTTGAACCAAAATGAGCTTGTCATCTGGCTTCTGCAACTTTTAACATGAAAAATCCAATGAGGAGAAGAAAAGCAAAGCCAAAGAGTCCATCCCAAAATCCGACAAACAAGCAAAATGAACAAAAAGCATTGAATACAATTCTTTCTGATTTTAGAAACTGCATTAAAGAAGGGGTGCACCGGTCCTGGAGATACTGCAATACCAGGTCAATGCTTGGAGTGGACAGAGCAAGCTCTTTTTCCATCTCCCTGTTCTAAAAATCCATTTAATATATGGTCCCCAGATAGGGGACGTATCAGATATTAAACTGATAAGAACAGATACTACACTTGATCTTAGCCAAAAGGCCGAGAAGCGATAACCAGAATTGGTTTCCGACTACGGTGCCACCCAAGGATTCTGAAAAGTCCATTTGTGGAGATGGCCACCTGGACTCCCGTTAAGAAGACATGCTGTCAACCTCTAGATCCCTCACATGCCTGCACTTTTCGGCTTGCTGCTGCTGCAATCCACGCGTTTTAGATCTGCATAACTCCACCTCTTTTAGCACAGTACCCTCAACCCCCGGCTGTTCCCACCCGCCTCAACACCGTTGGAAGGGAGGAAAACCAATTAAGGCGGGGGGGGGTGGAACGAGCAGCTGTCTACCCTTAGCAGGAGGGTTGCTGATTAATTACCTCTCCTGCTGCTGCTGCTGCTGGCTGTCCAGCAGCAGACTGAAGGTGGCTGCTGCTGTGCGCAGGTATATAAAGGCTAAGAGCCTATTATGACACGCGCAGCCAGCGTTCCATTGCCACATTCCGTCTACTGCAGGCGGGATACCTGGATGGCTGAATGTCACTGAGAAGCTCACAGAGACCGCCATAAGCAACAGTTTAAAAGAATGCCACAGACTAATCAACCAAACTTTTTGGGTTGGTTTCTCTTTTATAGTCTGCAGGCATTAAATGAAAGAAGTCAGTGTTCCAGCAGAGGGAGACAACGTTTCAGAAAAGGCATTGTAGCAAACCAAAAAAGAAATTTTAAGCGCAGCAGAGTAACCAGCTCACATACCTGTTAGCTCAGGTGAGTTTAAAAGGCTGCTGTTGATAACAAGGGCATTTGCTAAATAGATGGTGTGTGTGCAACAATATACTGAAAGGTCAATTATATTGTGCAGCTTATCTCACCACCTGTAGTTATTTAGGTGAAAGCTCCAAAATGCTTGCCTAATATGTCTGTTTATCCAAAAGGAAGTATAGAGGGAGAGCTAGATAGATAGCATTGCATTACATTACATTACATGGCAATGCAATGCACAGTTGCTGAAGTTGAACCAAAATGAGCTTGTCATCTGGCTTCTGCAACTTTTAACATGAAAAATCCAATGAGGAGAAGAAAAGCAAAGCCAAAGAGTCCATCCCAAAATCCGACAAACAAGCAAAATGAACAAAAAGCATTGAATTCAATTCTTTCTGATTTTAGAAACTGCATTAAAGAAGGGGTGCACCGGTCCTGGAGATACTGCAATACCAGGTCAATGCGTGGAGTGGACAGAGCAAGCTCTTTTTCCATCTCCCTGTTCTAAAAATCCATTTAATATATGGTCCCCAGATAGGGGACGTATCAGATATTAAACTGATAAGAACAGATACTACACTTGATCTTAGCCAAAAGGCCGAGAAGCGATAACCAGAATTGGTTTCCGACTACGGTGCCACCCAAGGATTCTGAAAAGTCCATTTATGGAGATGGCCACCTGGACTCCCGTTAAGAAGACATGCTGTCAACCTCTAGATCCCTCACATGCCTGCACTTTTCGGCTTGCTGCTGCTGCAATCCACGCGTTTTAGATCTGCATAACTCCACCTCTTTTAGCACAGTACCCTCAACCCCCGGCTGTTCCCACCCGCCTCAACACCGTTGGAAGGGAGGAGAACCAATTAAGGCGGGGGGGGGGGGGTGGAACGAGCAGCTGTCTACCCTTAGCAGGAGGGTTGCTGATTAATTACCTCTCCTGCTGCTGCTGCTGCTGGCTGTCCAGCAGCAGACTGAAGGTGGCTGCTGCTGTGCGCAGGTATATTAGGCTCAGAGCCTATTATGACACGAGCAGCCAGCGTTCCATTGCCACATTCCGTCTACTGCAGGCGGGATACCTGGATGGCTGAATGTCACTGAGAAGCTCACAGAGACCGCCATAAGCAACAGTTTAAAAGAATGCCACAGACTAATCAACCAAACTTTTTGGGTTGGTTTCTCTTTTATAGTCTGCAGGCATTAAATGAAAGAAGTCAGTGTTCCAGCAGAGGGAGACAACGTTTCAGAAAAGGCATTGTAGCAAACCAAAAAAGAAATTTTAAGCGCAGCAGAGTAACCAGCTCACATACCTGTTAGCTCAGGTGAGTTTAAAAGGCTGCTGTTGATAACAAGGGCATTTGCTAAATAGATGGTGTGTGTGCAACAATATACTGAAAGGTCAATTATATTGTGCAGCTTATCTCACCACCTGTAGTTATTTAGGTGAAAGCTCCAAAATGCTTGCCTAATATGTCTGTTTATCCAAAAGGAAGTATAGAGGGAGAGCTAGATAGATAGCATTGCATTACATTACATTACATGGCAATGCAATGCACAGTTGCTGAAGTTGAACCAAAATGAGCTTGTCATCTGGCTTCTGCAACTTTTAACATGAAAAATCCAATGAGGAGAAGAAAAGCAAAGCCAAAGAGTCCATCCCAAAATCCGACAAACAAGCAAAATGAACAAAAAGCATTGAATTCAATTCTTTCTGATTTTAGAAACTGCATTAAAGAAGGGGTGCACCGGTCCTGGAGATACTGCAATACCAGGTCAATGCGTGGAGTGGACAGAGCAAGCTCTTTTTCCATCTCCCTGTTCTAAAAATCCATTTAATATATGGTCCCCAGATAGGGGACGTATCAGATATTAAACTGATAAGAACAGATACTACACTTGATCTTAGCCAAAAGGCCGAGAAGCGATAACCAGAATTGGTTTCCGACTACGGTGCCACCCAAGGATTCTGAAAAGTCCATTTGTGGAGATGGCCACCTGGACTCCCGTTAAGAAGACATGCTGTCAACCTCTAGATCCCTCACATGCCTGCACTTTTCGGCTTGCTGCTGCTGCAATCCACGCGTTTTAGATCTGCATAACTCCACCTCTTTTAGCACAGTACCCTCAACCCCCGGCTGTTCCCACCCGCCTCAACACCGTTGGAAGGGAGGAGAACCAATTAAGGCGGGGGGGGGGGGGGGTGGAACGAGCAGCTGTCTACCCTTAGCAGGAGGGTTGCTGATTAATTACCTCTCCTGCTGCTGCTGCTGCTGGCTGTCCAGCAGCAGACTGAAGGTGGCTGCTGCTGTGCGCAGGTATATAAAGGCTCAGAGCCTATTATGACACGCGCAGCCAGCGTTCCATTGCCACATTCCGTCTACTGCAGGCGGGATACCTGGATGGCTGAATGTCACTGAGAAGCTCACAGAGACCGCCATAAGCAACAGTTTAAAAGAATGCCACAGACTAATCAACCAAACTTTTTGGGTTGGTTTCTCTTTTATAGTCTGCAGGCATTAAATGAAAGAAGTCAGTGTTCCAGCAGAGGGAGACAACGTTTCAGAAAAGGCATTGTAGCAAACCAAAAAAGAAATTTTAAGCGCAGCAGAGTAACCAGCTCACATACCTGTTAGCTCAGGTGAGTTTAAAAGGCTGCTGTTGATAACAAGGGCATTTGCTAAATAGATGGTGTGTGTGCAACAATATACTGAAAGGTCAATTATATTGTGCAGCTTATCTCACCACCTGTAGTTATTTAGGTGAAAGCTCCAAAATGCTTGCCTAATATGTCTGTTTATCCAAAAGGAAGTATAGAGGGAGAGCTAGATAGATAGCATTGCATTACATTACATTACATGGCAATGCAATGCACAGTTGCTGAAGTTGAACCAAAATGAGCTTGTCATCTGGCTTCTGCAACTTTTAACATGAAAAATCCAATGAGGAGAAGAAAAGCAAAGCCAAAGAGTCCATCCCAAAATCCGACAAACAAGCAAAATGAACAAAAAGCATTGAATTCAATTCTTTCTGATTTTAGAAACTGCATTAAAGAAGGGGTGCACCGGTCCTGGAGATACTGCAATACCAGGTCAATGCGTGGAGTGGACAGAGCAAGCTCTTTTTCCATCTCCCTGTTCTAAAAATCCATTTAATATATGGTCCCCAGATAGGGGACGTATCAGATATTAAACTGATAAGAACAGATACTACACTTGATCTTAGCCAAAAGGCCGAGAAGCGATAACCAGAATTGGTTTCCGACTACGGTGCCACCCAAGGATTCTGAAAAGTCCATTTGTGGAGATGGCCACCTGGACTCCCGTTAAGAAGACATGCTGTCAACCTCTAGATCCCTCACATGCCTGCACTTTTCGGCTTGCTGCTGCTGCAATCCACGCGTTTTAGATCTGCATAACTCCACCTCTTTTAGCACAGTACCCTCAACCCCCGGCTGTTCCCACCCGCCTCAACACCGTTGGAAGGGAGGAGAACCAATTAAGGCGGGGGGGGGGGGTGGAACGAGCAGCTGTCTACCCTTAGCAGGAGGGTTGCTGATTAATTACCTCTCCTGCTGCTGCTGCTGCTGGCTGTCCAGCAGCAGACTGAAGGTGGCTGCTGCTGTGCGCAGGTATATAAAGGCTCAGAGCCTATTATGACACGCGCAGCCAGCGTTCCATTGCCACATTCCGTCTACTGCAGGCGGGATACCTGGATGGCTGAATGTCACTGAGAAGCTCACAGAGACCGCCATAAGCAACAGTTTAAAAGAATGCCACAGACTAATCAACCAAACTTTTTGGGTTGGTTTCTCTTTTATAGTCTGCAGGCATTAAATGAAAGAAGTCAGTGTTCCAGCAGAGGGAGACAACGTTTCAGAAAAGGCATTGTAGCAAACCAAAAAAGAAATTTTAAGCGCAGCAGAGTAACCAGCTCACATACCTGTTAGCTCAGGTGAGTTTAAAAGGCTGCTGTTGATAACAAGGGCATTTGCTAAATAGATGGTGTGTGTGCAACAATATACTGAAAGGTCAATTATATTGTGCAGCTTATCTCACCACCTGTAGTTATTTAGGTGAAAGCTCCAAAATGCTTGCCTAATATGTCTGTTTATCCAAAAGGAAGTATAGAGGGAGAGCTAGATAGATAGCATTGCATTACATTACATTACATGGCAATGCAATGCACAGTTGCTGAAGTTGAACCAAAATGAGCTTGTCATCTGGCTTCTGCAACTTTTAACATGAAAAATCCAATGAGGAGAAGAAAAGCAAAGTCAAAGAGTCCATCCCAAAATCCGACAAACAAGCAAAATGAACAAAAAGCATTGAATTCAATTCTTTCTGATTTTAGAAACTGCATTAAAGAAGGGGTGCACCGGTCCTGGAGATACTGCAATACCAGGTCAATGCGTGGAGTGGACAGAGCAAGCTCTTTTTCCATCTCCCTGTTCTAAAAATCCATTTAATATATGGTCCCCAGATAGGGGACGTATCAGATATTAAACTGATAAGAACAGATACTACACTTGATCTTAGCCAAAAGGCCGAGAAGCGATAACCAGAATTGGTTTCCGACTACGGTGCCACCCAAGGATTCTGAAAAGTCCATTTGTGGAGATGGCCACCTGGACTCCCGTTAAGAAGACATGCTGTCAACCTCTAGATCCCTCACATGCCTGCACTTTTCGGCTTGCTGCTGCTGCAATCCACGCGTTTTAGATCTGCATAACTCCACCTCTTTTAGCACAGTACCCTCAACCCCCGGCTGTTCCCACCCGCCTCAACACCGTTGGAAGGGAGGAGAACCAATTAAGGCGGGGGGGGGGGGGTGGAACGAGCAGCTGTCTACCCTTAGCAGGAGGGTTGCTGATTAATTACCTCTCCTGCTGCTGCTGCTGCTGGCTGTCCAGCAGCAGACTGAAGGTGGCTGCTGCTGTGCGCAGGTATATAAAGGCTCAGAGCCTATTATGACACGCGCAGCCAGCGTTCCATTGCCACATTCCGTCTACTGCAGGCGGGATACCTGGATGGCTGAATGTCACTGAGAAGCTCACAGAGACCGCCATAAGCAACAGTTTAAAAGAATGCCACAGACTAATCAACCAAACTTTTTGGGTTGGTTTCTCTTTTATAGTCTGCAGGCATTAAATGAAAGAAGTCAGTGTTCCAGCAGAGGGAGACAACGTTTCAGAAAAGGCATTGTAGCAAACCAAAAAAGAAATTTTAAGCGCAGCAGAGTAACCAGCTCACATACCTGTTAGCTCAGGTGAGTTTAAAAGGCTGCTGTTGATAACAAGGGCATTTGCTAAATAGATGGTGTGTGTGCAACAATATACTGAAAGGTCAATTATATTGTGCAGCTTATCTCACCACCTGTAGTTATTTAGGTGAAAGCTCCAAAATGCTTGCCTAATATGTCTGTTTATCCAAAAGGAAGTATAGAGGGAGAGCTAGATAGATAGCATTGCATTACATTACATTACATGGCAATGCAATGCACAGTTGCTGAAGTTGAACCAAAATGAGCTTGTCATCTGGCTTCTGCAACTTTTAACATGAAAAATCCAATGAGGAGAAGAAAAGCAAAGCCAAAGAGTCCATCCCAAAATCCGACAAACAAGCAAAATGAACAAAAAGCATTGAATTCAATTCTTTCTGATTTTAGAAACTGCATTAAAGAAGGGGTGCACCGGTCCTGGAGATACTGCAATACCAGGTCAATGCGTGGAGTGGACAGAGCAAGCTCTTTTTCCATCTCCCTGTTCTAAAAATCCATTTAATATATGGTCCCCAGATAGGGGACGTATCAGATATTAAACTGATAAGAACAGATACTACACTTGATCTTAGCCAAAAGGCCGAGAAGCGATAACCAGAATTGGTTTCCGACTACGGTGCCACCCAAGGATTCTGAAAAGTCCATTTGTGGAGATGGCCACCTGGACTCCCGTTAAGAAGACATGCTGTCAACCTCTAGATCCCTCACATGCCGCACTTTTCGGCTTGCTGCTGCTGCAATCCACGCGTTTTAGATCTGCATAACTCCACCTCTTTTAGCACAGTACCCTCAACCCCCGGCTGTTCCCACCCGCCTCAACACCGTTGGAAGGGAGGAGAACCAATTAAGGCGGGGGGGGGGGTGGAACGAGCAGCTGTCTACCCTTAGCAGGAGGGTTGCTGATTAATTACCTCTCCTGCTGCTGCTGCTGCTGGCTGTCCAGCAGCAGACTGAAGGTGGCTGCTGCTGTGCGCAGGTATATAAAGGCTCAGAGCCTATTATGACACGTGCAGCCAGCGTTCCATTGCCACATTCCGTCTACTGCAGGCGGGATACCTGGATGGCTGAATGTCACTGAGAAGCTCACAGAGACCGCCATAAGCAACAGTTTAAAAGAATGCCACAGACTAATCAACCAAACTTTTTGGGTTGGTTTCTCTTTTATAGTCTGCAGGCATTAAATGAAAGAAGTCAGTGTTCCAGCAGAGGGAGACAACGTTTCAGAAAAGGCATTGTAGCAAACCAAAAAAGAAATTTTAAGCGCAGCAGAGTAACCAGCTCACATACCTGTTAGCTCAGGTGAGTTTAAAAGGCTGCTGTTGATAACAAGGGCATTTGCTAAATAGATGGTGTGTGTGCAACAATATACTGAAAGGTCAATTATATTGTGCAGCTTATCTCACCACCTGTAGTTATTTAGGTGAAAGCTCCAAAATGCTTGCCTAATATGTCTGTTTATCCAAAAGGAAGTATAGAGGGAGAGCTAGATAGATAGCATTGCATTACATTACATTACATGGCAATGCAATGCACAGTTGCTGAAGTTGAACCAAAATGAGCTTGTCATCTGGCTTCTGCAACTTTTAACATGAAAAATCCAATGAGGAGAAGAAAAGCAAAGCCAAAGAGTCCATCCCAAAATCCGACAAACAAGCAAAATGAACAAAAAGCATTGAATACAATTCTTTCTGATTTTAGAAACTGCATTAAAGAAGGGGTGCACCGGTCCTGGAGATACTGCAATACCAGGTCAATGCGTGGAGTGGACAGAGCAAGCTCTTTTTCCATCTCCCTGTTCTAAAAATCCATTTAATATATGGTCCCCAGATAGGGGACGTATCAGATATTAAACTGATAAGAACAGATACTACACTTGATCTTAGCCAAAAGGCCGAGAAGCGATAACCAGAATTGGTTTCCGACTACGGTGCCACCCAAGGATTCTGAAAAGTCCATTTGTGGAGATGGCCACCTGGACTCCCGTTAAGAAGACATGCTGTCAACCTCTAGATCCCTCACATGCCTGCACTTTTCGGCTTGCTGCTGCTGCAATCCACGCGTTTTAGATCTGCATAACTCCACCTCTTTTAGCACAGTACCCTCAACCCCCGGCTGTTCCCACCCGCCTCAACACCGTTGGAAGGGAGGAGAACCAATTAAGGCGGGGGGGGGGGTGGAACGAGCAGCTGTCTACCCTTAGCAGGAGGGTTGCTGATTAATTACCTCTCCTGCTGCTGCTGCTGCTGGCTGTCCAGCAGCAGACTGAAGGTGGCTGCTGCTGTGCGCAGGTATATAAAGGCTCAGAGCCTATTATGACACGCGCAGCCAGCGTTCCATTGCCACATTCCGTCTACTGCAGGCGGGATACCTGGATGGCTGAATGTCACTGAGAAGCTCACAGAGACCGCCATAAGCAACAGTTTAAAAGAATGCCACAGACTAATCAACCAAACTTTTTGGGTTGGTTTCTCTTTTATAGTCTGCAGGCATTAAATGAAAGAAGGCAGTGTTCCAGCAGAGGGAGACAACGTTTCAGAAAAGGCATTGTAGCAAACCAAAAAAGAAATTTTAAGCGCAGCAGAGTAACCAGCTCACATACCTGTTAGCTCAGGTGAGTTTAAAAGGCTGCTGTTGATAACAAGGGCATTTGCTAAATAGATGGTGTGTGTGCAACAATATACTGAAAGGTCAATTATATTGTGCAGCTTATCTCACCACCTGTAGTTATTTAGGTGAAAGCTCCAAAATGCTTGCCTAATATGTCTGTTTATCCAAAAGGAAGTATAGAGGGAGAGCTAGATAGATAGCATTGCATTACATTACATTACATGGCAATGCAATGCACAGTTGCTGAAGTTGAACCAAAATGAGCTTGTCATCTGGCTTCTGCAACTTTTAACATGAAAAATCCAATGAGGAGAAGAAAAGCAAAGCCAAAGAGTCCATCCCAAAATCCGACAAACAAGCAAAATGAACAAAAAGCATTGAATTCAATTCTTTCTGATTTTAGAAACTGCATTAAAGAAGGGGTGCACCGGTCCTGGAGATACTGCAATACCAGGTCAATGCGTGGAGTGGACAGAGCAAGCTCTTTTTCCATCTCCCTGTTCTAAAAATCCATTTAATATATGGTCCCCAGATAGGGGACGTATCAGATATTAAACTGATAAGAACAGATTTTTTTTTTTTTTCGAAAGCCCGAATTCGTGTACAAAACCCGAGTGCGCTTAAAAAAGTGACAAGTGCCACAAAAAAAGTGCACTAGGATGCTGGTCTTCTTGAAACCCTCTCCAAAAGGAGAAGGGTCCCCCAAACCATTCCCCGTCCCTCCGAGCCAAAAGGCCACAGCGAGGAACAGGGACAAAAAGCCACCTCCAGCCGAAGCCAGAGGCGACCCAATCTTACCCCCAGCACCTGCCCGAGTTCTCACCCGAGCAAGGCACTGGGAGCCAAAGACTGTGCTCCCCTCCCGGAAGAGGGGAGCCAACAACGCTCTCCTCCCAAAAGAGGAGAGCCAGGGGGGTTCAGGGGGGAGCGGAACCTGATGGCCACACACTCCCCCCCTAGACCTGCCAAGAGAGGAACCCGTAAGGGAACCGCATCCCGACAAAATCCTAGTAGGACATGACACACGTGAATAAGTGGACACACAGTGACAAAGAAATTAAATAAATAGTGAAGGTTTCACAGTATAATACTGCCCGGACCTTCGACCGGGAATTGAAAAATTCCCCATCCTAAGGCCAGAAGGCCCGGAATAAGGGTGTGTGCGAAGAAAGAAAATTTGAAGTGCTTGTGCAAATGTGCCATAAACTCAAGTGGGCTTCCCAATCCCAGTGAGTTAAGGCACCCCAGGGTCACCACTCCTGGGGCACTTCACACTTCGGGCTTTCGATCTTCCCCGGCCCAATGGCGTCGATCCTGGGGGGCCATGCTTTCCACCAGATGACTATATTAGCCACCTGGCGTACTAACAAGCGCCTAAACCCCAGTGTGCATAATGTATAAATCTACTAGGGCGGCCAACATCCAAAACCGCCTTTTCGAAAGATACTACACTTGATCTTAGCCAAAAGGCCGAGAAGCGATAACCAGAATTGGTTTCCGACTACGGTGCCACCCAAGGATTCTGAAAAGTCCATTTGTGGAGATGGCCACCTGGACTCCCGTTAAGAAGACATGCTGTCAACCTCTAGATCCCTCACATGCCTGCACTTTTCGGCTTGCTGCTGCTGCAATCCACGCGTTTTAGATCTGCATAACTCCACCTCTTTTAGCACAGTACCCTCAACCCCCGGCTGTTCCCACCCGCCTCAACACCGTTGGAAGGGAGGAGAACCAATTAAGGCGGGGGGGGGGGTGGAACGAGCAGCTGTCTACCCTTAGCAGGAGGGTTGCTGATTAATTACCTCTCCTGCTGCTGCTGCTGCTGGCTGTCCAGCAGCAGACTGAAGGTGGCTGCTGCTGTGCGCAGGTATATAAAGGCTCAGAGCCTATTATGACACGCGCAGCCAGCGTTCCATTGCCACATTCCGTCTACTGCAGGCGGGATACCTGGATGGCTGAATGTCACTGAGAAGCTCACAGAGACCGCCATAAGCAACAGTTTAAAAGAATGCCACAGACTAATCAACCAAACTTTTTGGGTTGGTTTCTCTTTTATAGTCTGCAGGCATTAAATGAAAGAAGTCAGTGTTCCAGCAGAGGGAGACAACGTTTCAGAAAAGGCATTGTAGCAAACCAAAAAAGAAATTTTAAGCGCAGCAGAGTAACCAGCTCACATACCTGTTAGCTCAGGTGAGTTTAAAAGGCTGCTGTTGATAACAAGGGCATTTGCTAAATAGATGGTGTGTGTGCAACAATATACTGAAAGGTCAATTATATTGTGCAGCTTATCTCACCACCTGTAGTTATTTAGGTGAAAGCTCCAAAATGCTTGCCTAATATGTCTGTTTATCCAAAAGGAAGTATAGAGGGAGAGCTAGATAGATAGCATTGCATTACATTACATTACATGGCAATGCAATGCACAGTTGCTGAAGTTGAACCAAAATGAGCTTGTCATCTGGCTTCTGCAACTTTTAACATGAAAAATCCAATGAGGAGAAGAAAAGCAAAGCCAAAGAGTCCATCCCAAAATCCGACAAACAAGCAAAATGAACAAAAAGCATTGAATTCAATTCTTTCTGATTTTAGAAACTGCATTAAAGAAGGGGTGCACCGGTCCTGGAGATACTGCAATACCAGGTCAATGCGTGGAGTGGACAGAGCAAGCTCTTTTTCCATCTCCCTGTTCTAAAAATCCATTTAATATATGGTCCCCAGATAGGGGACGTATCAGATATTAAACTGATAAGAACAGATACTACACTTGATCTTAGCCAAAAGGCCGAGAAGCGATAACCAGAATTGGTTTCCGACTACGGTGCCACCCAAGGATTCTGAAAAGTCCATTTGTGGAGATGGCCACCTGGACTCCCGTTAAGAAGACATGCTGTCAACCTCTAGATCCCTCACATGCCTGCACTTTTCGGCTTGCTGCTGCTGCAATCCACGCGTTTTAGATCTGCATAACTCCACCTCTTTTAGCACAGTACCCTCAACCCCCGGCTGTTCCCACCCGCCTCAACACCGTTGGAAGGGAGGAGAACCAATTAAGGCGGGGGGGGGGGGGGTGGAACGAGCAGCTGTCTACCCGTAGCAGGAGGGTTGCTGATTAATTACCTCTCCTGCTGCTGCTGCTGCTGGCTGTCCAGCAGCAGACTGAAGGTGGCTGCTGCTGTGCGCAGGTATATAAAGGCTCAGAGCCTATTATGACACGCGCAGCCAGCGTTCCATTGCCACATTCCGTCTACTGCAGGCGGGATACCTGGATGGCTGAATGTCACTGAGAAGCTCACAGAGACCGCCATAAGCAACAGTTTAAAAGAATGCCACAGACTAATCAACCAAACTTTTTGGGTTGGTTTCTCTTTTATAGTCTGCAGGCATTAAATGAAAGAAGTCAGTGTTCCAGCAGAGGGAGACAACGTTTCAGAAAAGGCATTGTAGCAAACCAAAAAAGAAATTTTAAGCGCAGCAGAGTAACCAGCTCACATACCTGTTAGCTCAGGTGAGTTTAAAAGGCTGCTGTTGATAACAAGGGCATTTGCTAAATAGATGGTGTGTGTGCAACAATATACTGAAAGGTCAATTATATTGTGCAGCTTATCTCACCACCTGTAGTTATTTAGGTGAAAGCTCCAAAATGCTTGCCTAATATGTCTGTTTATCCAAAAGGAAGTATAGAGGGAGAGCTAGATAGATAGCATTGCATTACATTACATTACATGGCAATGCAATGCACAGTTGCTGAAGTTGAACCAAAATGAGCTTGTCATCTGGCTTCTGCAACTTTTAACATGAAAAATCCAATGAGGAGAAGAAAAGCAAAGCCAAAGAGTCCATCCCAAAATCCGACAAACAAGCAAAATGAACAAAAAGCATTGAATTCAATTCTTTCTGATTTTAGAAACTGCATTAAAGAAGGGGTGCACCGGTCCTGGAGATACTGCAATACCAGGTCAATGCGTGGAGTGGACAGAGCAAGCTCTTTTTCCATCTCCCTGTTCTAAAAATCCATTTAATATATGGTCCCCAGATAGGGGACGTATCAGATATTAAACTGATAAGAACAGATTTTTTTTTTTTTTCGAAAGCCCGAATTCGTGTACAAAACCCGAGTGCGCTTAAAAAAGTGACAAGTGCCACAAAAAAAGTGCACTAGGATGCTGGTCTTCTTGAAACCCTCTCCAAAAGGAGAAGGGTCCCCCAAACCATTCCCCGTCCCTCCGAGCCAAAAGGCCACAGCGAGGAACAGGGACAAAAAGCCACCTCCAGCCGAAGCCAGAGGCGACCCAATCTTACCCCCAGCACCTGCCCGAGTTCTCACCCGAGCAAGGCACTGGGAGCCAAAGACTGTGCTCCCCTCCCGGAAGAGGGGAGCCAACAACGCTCTCCTCCCAAAAGAGGAGAGCCAGGGGGGTTCAGGGGGGAGCGGAACCTGATGGCCACACACTCCCCCCATAGACCTGCCAAGAGAGGAACCCGTAAGGGAACCGCATCCCGACAAAATCCTAGTAGGACATGACACACGTGAATAAGTGGACACACAGTGACAAAGAAATTAAATAAATAGTGAAGGTTTCACAGTATAATACTGCCTGGACCTTCGACCGGGAATTGAAAAATTCCCCATCCTAAGGCCAGAAGGCCCGGAATAAGGGTGTGTGCGAAGAAAGAAAATTTGAAGTGCTTGTGCAAATGTGCCATAAACTCAAGTGGGGTTCCCAATCCCAGTGAGTTAAGGCACCCCAGGGTCACCACTCCTGGGGCACTTCACACTTCGGGCTTTCGATCTTCCCCGGCCCAATGGCGTCGATCCTGGGGGGCCATGCTTTCCACCAGATGACTATATTAGCCACCTGGCGTACTAACAAGCGCCTAAACCCCAGTGTGCATAATGTATCAATCTACAAGGGCGGCCAACATCCAAAACCGCCTTTTCGAAAGATACTACACTTGATCTTAGCCAAAAGGCCGAGAAGCGATAACCAGAATTGGTTTCCGACTACGGTGCCACCCAAGGATTCTGAAAAGTCCATTTGTGGAGATGGCCACCTGGACTCCCGTTAAGAAGACATGCTGTCAACCTCTAGATCCCTCACATGCCTGCACTTTTCGGCTTGCTGCTGCTGCAATCCACGCGTTTTAGATCTGCATAACTCCACCTCTTTTAGCACAGTACCCTCAACCCCCGGCTGTTCCCACCCGCCTCAACACCGTTGGAAGGGAGGAGAACCAATTAAGGCGGGGGGGGGGGTGGAACGAGCAGCTGTCTACCCTTAGCAGGAGGGTTGCTGATTAATTACCTCTCCTGCTGCTGCTGCTGCTGGCTGTCCAGCAGCAGACTGAAGGTGGCTGCTGCTGTGCGCAGGTATATAAAGGCTCAGAGCCTATTATGACACGCGCAGCCAGCGTTCCATTGCCACATTCCGTCTACTGCAGGCGGGATACCTGGATGGCTGAATGTCACTGAGAAGCTCACAGAGACCGCCATAAGCAACAGTTTAAAAGAATGCCACAGACTAATCAACCAAACTTTTTGGGTTGGTTTCTCTTTTATAGTCTGCAGGCATTAAATGAAAGAAGTCAGTGTTCCAGCAGAGGGAGACAACGTTTCAGAAAAGGCATTGTAGCAAACCAAAAAAGAAATTTTAAGCGCAGCAGAGTAACCAGCTCACATACCTGTTAGCTCAGGTGAGTTTAAAAGGCTGCTGTTGATAACAAGGGCATTTGCTAAATAGATGGTGTGTGTGCAACAATATACTGAAAGGTCAATTATATTGTGCAGCTTATCTCACCACCTGTAGTTATTTAGGTGAAAGCTCCAAAATGCTTGCCTAATATGTCTGTTTATCCAAAAGGAAGTATAGAGGGAGAGCTAGATAGATAGCATTGCATTACATTACATTACATGGCAATGCAATGCACAGTTGCTGAAGTTGAACCAAAATGAGCTTGTCATCTGGCTTCTGCAACTTTTAACATGAAAAATCCAATGAGGAGAAGAAAAGCAAAGCCAAAGAGTCCATCCCAAAATCCGACAAACAAGCAAAATGAACAAAAAGCATTGAATTCAATTCTTTCTGATTTTAGAAACTGCATTAAAGAAGGGGTGCACCGGTCCTGGAGATACTGCAATACCAGGTCAATGCGTGGAGTGGACAGAGCAAGCTCTTTTTCCATCTCCCTGTTCTAAAAATCCATTTAATATATGGTCCCCAGATAGGGGACGTATCAGATATTAAACTGATAAGAACAGATACTACACTTGATCTTAGCCAAAAGGCCGAGAAGCGATAACCAGAATTGGTTTCCGACTACGGTGCCACCCAAGGATTCTGAAAAGTCCATTTGTGGAGATGGCCACCTGGACTCCCGTTAAGAAGACATGCTGTCAACCTCTAGATCCCTCACATGCCTGCACTTTTCGGCTTGCTGCTGCTGCAATCCACGCGTTTTAGATCTGCATAACTCCACCTCTTTTAGCACAGTACCCTCAACCCCCGGCTGTTCCCACCCGCCTCAACACCGTTGGACGGGAGGAGAACCAATTAAGGCGGGGGGGGGGGGGTGGAACGAGCAGCTGTCTACCCTTAGCAGGAGGGTTGCTGATTAATTACCTCTCCTGCTGCTGCTGCTGCTGGCTGTCCAGCAGCAGACTGAAGGTGGCTGCTGCTGTGCGCAGGTATATAAAGGCTCAGAGCCTATTATGACACGCGCAGCCAGCGTTCCATTGCCACATTCCGTCTACTGCAGGCGGGATACCTGGATGGCTGAATGTCACTGAGAAGCTCACAGAGACCGCCATAAGCAACAGTTTAAAAGAATGCCACAGACTAATCAACCAAACTTTTTGGGTTGGTTTCTCTTTTATAGTCTGCAGGCATTAAATGAAAGAAGTCAGTGTTCCAGCAGAGGGAGACAACGTTTCAGAAAAGGCATTGTAGCAAACCAAAAAAGAAATTTTAAGCGCAGCAGAGTAACCAGCTCACATACCTGTTAGCTCAGGTGAGTTTAAAAGGCTGCTGTTGATAACAAGGGCATTTGCTAAATAGATGGTGTGTGTGCAACAATATACTGAAAGGTCAATTATATTGTGCAGCTTATCTCACCACCTGTAGTTATTTAGGTGAAAGCTCCAAAATGCTTGCCTAATATGTCTGTTTATCCAAAAGGAAGTATAGAGGGAGAGCTAGATAGATAGCATTGCATTACATTACATTACATGGCAATGCAATGCACAGTTGCTGAAGTTGAACCAAAATGAGCTTGTCATCTGGCTTCTGCAACTTTTAACATGAAAAATCCAATGAGGAGAAGAAAAGCAAAGCCAAAGAGTCCATCCCAAAATCCGACAAACAAGCAAAATGAACAAAAAGCATTGAATTCAATTCTTTCTGATTTTAGAAACTGCATTAAAGAAGGGGTGCACCGGTCCTGGAGATACTGCAATACCAGGTCAATGCGTGGAGTGGACAGAGCAAGCTCTTTTTCCATCTCCCTGTTCTAAAAATCCATTTAATATATGGTCCCCAGATAGGGGACGTATCAGATATTAAACTGATAAGAACAGATTTTTTTTTTTTTTCGAAAGCCCGAATTCGTGTACAAAACCCGAGTGCGCTTAAAAAAGTGACAAGTGCCACAAAAAAAGTGCACTAGGATGCTGGTCTTCTTGAAACCCTCTCCAAAAGGAGAAGGGTCCCCCAAACCATTCCCCGTCCCTCCGAGCCAAAAGGCCACAGCGAGGAACAGGGACAAAAAGCCACCTCCAGCCGAAGCCAGAGGCGACCCAATCTTACCCCCAGCACCTGCCCGAGTTCTCACCCGAGCAAGGCACTGGGAGCCAAAGACTGTGCTCCCCTCCCGGAAGAGGGGAGCCAACAACGCTCTCCTCCCAAAAGAGGAGAGCCAGGGGGGTTCAGGGGGGAGCGGAACCTGATGGCCACACACTCCCCCCCTAGGCCTGCCAAGAGAGGAACCCGTAAGGGAACCGCATCCCGACAAAATCCTAGTAGGACATGACACACGTGAATAAGTGGACACACAGTGACAAAGAAATTAAATAAATAGTGAAGGTTTCACAGTATAATACTGCCCGGACCTTCGACCGGGAATTGAAAAATTCCCCATCCTAAGGCCAGAAGGCCCGGAATAAGGGTGTGTGCGAAGAAAGAAAATTTGAAGTGCTTGTGCAAATGTGCCATAAACTCAAGTGGGGTTCCCAATCCCAGTGAGTTAAGGCACCCCAGGGTCACCACTCCTGGGGCACTTCACACTTCGGGCTTTCGATCTTCCCCGGCCCAATGGCGTCGATCCTGGGGGGCCATGCTTTCCACCAGATGACTATATTAGCCACCTGGCGTACTAACAAGCGCCTAAACCCCAGTGTGCATAATGTATCAATCTACTAGGGCGGCCAACATCCAAAACCGCCTTTTCGAAAGATACTACACTTGATCTTAGCCAAAAGGCCGAGAAGCGATAACCAGAATTGGTTTCCGACTACGGTGCCACCCAAGGATTCTGAAAAGTCCATTTGTGGAGATGGCCACCTGGACTCCCGTTAAGAAGACATGCTGTCAACCTCTAGATCCCTCACATGCCTGCACTTTTCGGCTTGCTGCTGCTGCAATCCACGCGTTTTAGATCTGCATAACTCCACCTCTTTTAGCACAGTACCCTCAACCCCCGGCTGTTCCCACCCGCCTCAACACCGTTGGAAGGGAGGAGAACCAATTAAGGCGGGGGGGGGGTGGAACGAGCAGCTGTCTACCCTTAGCAGGAGGGTTGCTGATTAATTACCTCTCCTGCTGCTGCTGCTGCTGGCTGTCCAGCAGCAGACTGAAGGTGGCTGCTGCTGTGCGCAGGTATATAAAGGCTCAGAGCCTATTATGACACGCGCAGCCAGCGTTCCATTGCCACATTCCGTCTACTGCAGGCGGGATACCTGGATGGCTGAATGTCACTGAGAAGCTCACAGAGACCGCCATAAGCAACAGTTTAAAAGAATGCCACAGACTAATCAACCAAACTTTTTGGGTTGGTTTCTCTTTTATAGTCTGCAGGCATTAAATGAAAGAAGTCAGTGTTCCAGCAGAGGGAGACAACGTTTCAGAAAAGGCATTGTAGCAAACCAAAAAAGAAATTTTAAGCGCAGCAGAGTAACCAGCTCACATACCTGTTAGCTCAGGTGAGTTTAAAAGGCTGCTGTTGATAACAAGGGCATTTGCTAAATAGATGGTGTGTGTGCAACAATATACTGAAAGGTCAATTATATTGTGCAGCTTATCTCACCACCTGTAGTTATTTAGGTGAAAGCTCCAAAATGCTTGCCTAATATGTCTGTTTATCCAAAAGGAAGTATAGAGGGAGAGCTAGATAGATAGCATTGCATTACATTACATTACATGGCAATGCAATGCACAGTTGCTGAAGTTGAACCAAAATGAGCTTGTCATCTGGCTTCTGCAACTTTTAACATGAAAAATCCAATGAGGAGAAGAAAAGCAAAGCCAAAGAGTCCATCCCAAAATCCGACAAACAAGCAAAATGAACAAAAAGCATTGAATTCAATTCTTTCTGATTTTAGAAACTGCATTAAAGAAGGGGTGCACCGGTCCTGGAGATACTGCAATACCAGGTCAATGCGTGGAGTGGACAGAGCAAGCTCTTTTTCCATCTCCCTGTTCTAAAAATCCATTTAATATATGGTCCCCAGATAGGGGACGTATCAGATATTAAACTGATAAGAACAGATACTACACTTGATCTTAGCCAAAAGGCCGAGAAGCGATAACCAGAATTGGTTTCCGACTACGGTGCCACCCAAGGATTCTGAAAAGTCCCTTTGTGGAGATGGCCACCTGGACTCCCGTTAAGAAGACATGCTGTCAACCTCTAGATCCCTCACATGCCTGCACTTTTCGGCTTGCTGCTGCTGCAATCCACGCGTTTTAGATCTGCATAACTCCACCTCTTTTAGCACAGTACCCTCAACCCCCGGCTGTTCCCACCCGCCTCAACACCGTTGGAAGGGAGGAGAACCAATTAAGGCGGGGGGGGGGGGGAACGAGCAGCTGTCTACCCTTAGCAGGAGGGTTGCTGATTAATTACCTCTCCTGCTGCTGCTGCTGCTGGCTGTCCAGCAGCAGACTGAAGGTGGCTGCTGCTGTGCGCAGGTATATAAAGGCTCAGAGCCTATTATGACACGCGCAGCCAGCGTTCCATTGCCACATTCCGTCTACTGCAGGCGGGATACCTGGATGGCTGAATGTCACTGAGAAGCTCACAGAGACCGCCATAAGCAACAGTTTAAAAGAATGCCACAGACTAATCAACCAAACTTTTTGGGTTGGTTTCTCTTTTATAGTCTGCAGGCATTAAATGAAAGAAGTCAGTGTTCCAGCAGAGGGAGACAACGTTTCAGAAAAGGCATTGTAGCAAACCAAAAAAGAAATTTTAAGCGCAGCAGAGTAACCAGCTCACATACCTGTTAGCTCAGGTGAGTTTAAAAGGCTGCTGTTGATAACAAGGGCATTTGCTAAATAGATGGTGTGTGTGCAACAATATACTGAAAGGTCAATTATATTGTGCAGCTTATCTCACCACCTGTAGTTATTTAGGTGAAAGCTCCAAAATGCTTGCCTAATATGTCTGTTTATCCAAAAGGAAGTATAGAGGGAGAGCTAGATAGATAGCATTGCATTACATTACATTACATGGCAATGCAATGCACAGTTGCTGAAGTTGAACCAAAATGAGCTTGTCATCTGGCTTCTGCAACTTTTAACATGAAAAATCCAATGAGGAGAAGAAAAGCAAAGCCAAAGAGTCGATCCCAAAATCCGACAAACAAGCAAAATGAACAAAAAGCATTGAATTCAATTCTTTCTGATTTTTGAAACTGCATTAAAGAAGGGGTGCACCGGTCCTGGAGATACTGCAATACCAGGTCAATGCGTGGAGTGGACAGAGCAAGCTCTTTTTCCATCTCCCTGTTCTAAAAATCCATTTAATATATGGTCCCCAGATAGGGGACGTATCAGATATTAAACTGATAAGAACAGATACTACACTTGATCTTAGCCAAAAGGCCGAGAAGCGATAACCAGAATTGGTTTCCGACTACGGTGCCACCCAAGGATTCTGAAAAGTCCATTTGTGGAGATGGCCACCTGGACTCCCGTTAAGAAGACATGCTGTCAACCTCTAGATCCCTCACATGCCTGCACTTTTCGGCTTGCTGCTGCTGCAATCCACGCGTTTTAGATCTGCATAACTCCACCTCTTTTAGCACAGTACCCTCAACCCCCGGCTGTTCCCACCCGCCTCAACACCGTTGGAAGGGAGGAGAACCAATTAAGGCGGGGGGGGTGGAACGAGCAGCTGTCTACCCTTAGCAGGAGGGTTGCTGATTAATTACCTCTCCTGCTGCTGCTGCTGGCTGTCCAGCAGCAGACTGAAGGTGGCTGCTGCTGTGCGCAGGTATATAAAGGCTCAGAGCCTATTATGACACGCGCAGCCAGCGTTCCATTGCCACATTCCGTCTACTGCAGGCGGGATACCTGGATGGCTGAATGTCACTGAGAAGCTCACAGAGACCGCCATAAGCAACAGTTTAAAAGAATGCCACAGACTAATCAACCAAACTTTTTGGGTTGGTTTCTCTTTTATAGTCTGCAGGCATTAAATGAAAGAAGTCAGTGTTCCAGCAGAGGGAGACAACGTTTCAGAAAAGGCATTGTAGCAAACCAAAAAAGAAATTTTAAGCGCAGCAGAGTAACCAGCTCACATACCTGTTAGCTCAGGTGAGTTTAAAAGGCTGCTGTTGATAACAAGGGCATTTGCTAAATAGATGGTGTGTGTGCAACAATACACTGAAAGGTCAATTATATTGTGCAGCTTATCTCACCACCTGTAGTTATTTAGGTGAAAGCTCCAAAATGCTTGCCTAATATGTCTGTTTATCCAAAAGGAAGTATAGAGGGAGAGCTAGATAGATAGCATTGCATTACATTACATTACATGGCAATGCAATGCACAGTTGCTGAAGTTGAACCAAAATGAGCTTGTCATCTGGCTTCTGCAACTTTTAACATGAAAAATCCAATGAGGAGAAGAAAAGCAAAGCCAAAGAGTCCATCCCAAAATCCGACAAACAAGCAAAATGAACAAAAAGCATTGAATTCAATTCTTTCTGATTTTAGAAACTGCATTAAAGAAGGGGTGCACCGGTCCTGGAGATACTGCAATACCAGGTCAATGCGTGGAGTGGACAGAGCAAGCTCTTTTTCCATCTCCCTGTTCTAAAAATCCATTTAATATATGGTCCCCAGATAGGGGACGTATCAGATATTAAACTGATAAGAACAGATTTTTTGATTGAATATATCTTTTATTAGCACAAAAAATAAGTTAACAGACAGTGTACAGTGCCGCAGCCCAGTACACACAGAATTCTACATCATATTTACATAGCATGAGGATACGACGCACTAACTAGACACATCACACCCCTATGCTACACAAAACACTCAATCTGAAAGAAAAAGCATGTCAATCAATACAGTACGACGAACCGTGATAAGGGATGGGGATTGGAAAAAAGGGGATGGGGAGGGGAAAATCACAGGCCCGAAGCTTTATTGAAAGACAAGACACATAAGGGGAGAGGGGGAGGAGGGGTTTAGTCCTCATCCTCGTCCTCCGGACCGTCCACGATGGAATAGTCTCTGAGCAGGCTGTGGATCAGCCTGCGGCAGTCCTGGATGGACATCCTCTCCCTCCTCAAGATGAGCCGGTTCCTGGCAACCCAAACGGCATCCTTGAAGCAGTTCATAAGGCGCCAAGCCTCCTGGATGGCTCCGACGGTATAAACCCCAGGGAAGAGTCCGTAAAGCACAGAATGGTGCGATAGGCTCGCCCTGGGGACAGAGTTTCTCAGGTCGTCCTCAAGGGCAGTCAACAGGCGCTGTGCAAATCCGCAGTCCCAAAAAGTGTGCAAAGATGTTTCCTCCACGAAGGGGCACCTTGGGCAGTACCGGGTCTTGCACAGGTTCCGGGCATGCATGAATGACCGGACGGGCAGTCCGCCCTGAATCGCCATCCACGACAAGTCCTTGTGCCCGTTGGTCAGCCTGTCAGACGACACATTTGTCCACACAGTCTCCAGCGTGTCCTGGTGAAGTCCTGTGATGTTCTCCATGTCATCCTTGGCTCTGATGAGCTTGTGGATAGTTTTGGGCTTCCACAAGTCGGGCTTGAGTCCCTCCAGTTGATGTTCCCCCACAAATCGAACGACGTCTCCGTAGAACCATGGCGTCGTCCAGTTGTAGGGGAAGGAGCTGTCCCACTTGTCCCAGCCGAGTCGCCTCCAAAGAGGAAGCAGGAAGAAGCGAGACATGGACCTGCCCGCGGAGCCATTCTTGACTTGCAAAGTCCGGCGGACACAATCACACACAAAAGAGGATCGCAGGAGGGTGGGGATATCTGGAACGCCCTTCCCACCCTTGCGAGGCTCCTTGTACATGACGGCCCGCCTGACTCTGTCCATCTTGGATCCCCAGACAAAGTGAAACACTGTCCTGGTAATGGCCCTGCACACAGTGACGTGTGGGGGCCAGGCCTGCGCCGTGTACTGCAAGACGGGCAGGACCTCATTACGCAGGACGAGTGCCTTACCCTCACAAGTGAGGTGTCTGAGGCTCCAGAGTCCGATCCGTTGCTTCACCTTGGCCAAGCGTTCTTGCCAGGACTTGAGGGCCGCTCCTTCCTTCCCGAACCAGACTCCCAGCACCTTGAGGAAATCCGGTTGAATGTTGAAGGGGAAGGGGGCGGAGGAGGCCGGCTGCCAATCCCCGAAGAGCATGGCTTCCGACTTCCTGCAGTTGACTTTGGCCCCTGAAGCCCGGCCGAACCTCTCACACGTCTGGACGAGGGCGTCGACTGAACCACGATCAGCGCAGAAGACGGTGACGTCGTCCATGTAGAGCGAGCACTTGACCTCGTGTCGTCCCGGACCCGGTGCGGTGATCCCTCTGATCTCTCCATTCTGCCGGATAGCCTCTGCGAAGAGTTCTATAACACAAACAAAAAGAAGAGGTGATAGAGGGCAGCCTTGTCTGACCCCAGAGAGGACAGGGAAGGGGTCAGTCTTCCAGCCGTTCACCAACACCGAGCTGTGGATATCAAAATACATCAGACGGACATACGAACAAAACATGTTACCCAAACCTAACCGGTGCAGAGCTCGGCCCATGAACTCGTGGGAAACCCGGTCGAAGGCCTTCTCCTGATCCAAGGAGACCAGGGCCGCGTGTGCGCGGCGGACCTTGATGTACTCGACCGTGTCCCGCACGAGAGCGAGGCTGTCTGCGATGCGACGTCCAGGGATGCCGCAGGTCTGGTCCGGGTGGATGATCCGTCCGATGACCGTCTTAAGTCGTGTCGCCATCGTCTTGGCCAGGATCTTGTAGTCCACGTTGAGCAGAGTGATGGGACGCCAATTCCTCAGGTCGCACCTCTCTCCCTTCCGCTTGTACAGGATCGTGACCATTCCTTCCCTCAAAGATGGAGGCATTCTACCCTCCACCACCATCTCCTCGTACAGGTCCAACAGGTCCGGACAGATGAGGTCTCCCAGCGCTACATAGAGCTCCGCTGGAAGACCATCACTGCCCGGCGTCCTGCCGGTCCTAAAGGATTTAGCGGCAGAGAGCAATTCGCCCACCATCAGAGGTTTGTAAAAGGCTGCCGTGCCTGCAGGATCAAGATGGTTAGTGATACCTGACAGGAACTTATCAGCAGCGTCGGGGTCGGTAGTCTTGTGGGAGTAGAGTTCGCTGTAGAAGTCGCTGACGACCCTCATCACGTCCTCCTTCCCACGTCGCATGTTTCCGCTCTCGTCTCGCAGCTCGTTCAGGGGCGTGTGACCGGCATGAAGTTTCCTGAAAAAGAATGAGTTACATTTCTCACCCTTCTCCAGATTCTCCACTTTGGAACGGAAGACGATTCGCTTGGACTCCTCCTCAAAGTGCCTTTTCAGGCTCTTCTTGGTCTCCTCCAGCTCCTCCCTCACGTCCCAGCCGCAGTGAAGAAGGTCCTGCAGCGACCGCAGCTCGCGCTGCAGCCCTCTGAAGTCCCTCCTCTTCTCACACGCCTGTTGTCGACCCTTGGCCTGAAAGAAACAGCGAAACTCAAGTTTAACATATTCCCACCAATCAGAGACTGTTTGGAAGCTACCCTTGTAGGACTGCCACATTGTGTAGGCTGCTCTCAGCTCCTCCACGACTTCATCCTGAGCCAGCAGAGCACAATTCAGCTTCCAGGAGCCGGGGCCGGACGGAAAACCGTCGCCGAGGACACCTTGTAAGTGAATGGCTCTGTGGTCGGAGAAGAAGCAGGGGACCATCGAGTGCCTACTCTGCCTGACTGCCCGAGAGGTGAACACAAAGTCAATCCTGGAGCAGAGTGAGCCATCGGGTCGGCTCCACGAATAGTTCGTGGAGCCTCTCCCCATGGAGCCCACCACGTCCTGAAGAGAGGCCTCGGTTACCATCTCGATGAGCAGCTTGGACGTGATGTCCAACTTGGCAGATGTGCCAGAACTACGACCATCCTCCTCGATGGGACAGTTGAAATCCCCGGCCATCACTAAGGTCCTGGTGGTGGCAAGCTGAAGCCGCAGGGTCTGGAAAAGCTCCAAACGCTCATTCTTCAGTGGGGACGCATACATGTTGATGAACCTGACAGGTTCTCCCGCCCAGTTGCCATCTACAAGAGCCCTGCCGCAGATGAGCTCCTGGACGGACTCAAGCGTGAATGCGCCCCCCCTGATCAGAATTGCGACCCCCGCAGACTTGCAGTCACCCCCACCGGACCAGTAGGATGGACCGTGGGACCACTCCCTGGCCAGATGTTTGAAGGACCTAGAGGAGGGAAGGGAACATTCCTGCAACATATAAACATCACACAACTGGGAAGTAAGGAAGGCATAAATAGTCTGACGTCTGAACTTGTCCTTGATGCTCCTGACATTAATGGAAAATAAGTTAATATTAGCCATCATGTAGGGAAAAAAGAAAAAGTTAGCGCAGGCAATACACCTTAGTTACCACTCCGGTCGGGTGGTCCCTCGTCGGTGTTGACTGCTGGTGACGGGATCACCAGCAGACCCTCTTCCTCCATCTGGTCAAGCAGCGCGGCCTCGATCTCGGCGACCACCAGTTCCTCCTCTTCTGGCTCGGCCACCAGGGTCTCAACCATGTGCTCCATCTCTTCTGGCTCAGGGAGGGTATCCTCCTTTTCGCCTACGAAATCCAGAATCTTCTTTTTGGAGGATTCAGTAGCAGGGCTGTCCTCCACCTTCCTCTTTCCCCGGGTTGGAACTGGGGAGACAAGACGGGGAAAATCCTCCTCGGAATAGATAGCGGCGGGTGGAGGAAAGGTTAATTCCACCGCTACCATGGTCTGGGGAGGGAGAGTGGCTGCCGGGGCAGGGGAAAGGACACCTGCTGAGGAGTAGGGGAAGGAGGAAGAGGAAGTGGAATCCTCAGCAGGGGTGGCCGGGGTGGGGGGGGATTGGACGGGGGTGGCAGGGGGAGGGATCGAGAGAGGGGTGACAGAACTCTTACCCTCCTTTGACTTTTTCTTCTGCTTCGGAGCTGCTGGGACCGTCGCTGGGGCTTTGGCCACCGACTCCTTGACCGCTTTGGCCTTGGTCGTCTCGGCCTTGGCTGCTGGGGCCTTGGTCGTCGCGTCCTTGACCTTCACAGGCCTGGTCGTCGGGGCCTTGTCCTCCGGAGCTGGGGTCGTCGCAACCACCGATGCCCAGGATCTCTCACGCTTGGGGCAATCCTTGTACAGATGAGCCGCCAGCCCACACAGGTTGCAGGACGTCTTCTTCGGGCAGTCCTTCGAGCTGTGTCCCGTCACTCGACAAATCCTGCAGGCATCCTCCTTGCAGTGCTTCATCTCGTGGCCGTTCTTGCCGCATCTCCTGCAGTTCCGCGGCATGTCCGGGTAATAGATGAGGCCGTAGGAGTTGCCCAGGGAGAATGTCGGGGGCAGGTGCCGAAGTCCGTCTGAGTACGCCAGGTCCCTGTGAAGTCTAACGGTCACCGACCACTTACCTGTCCAGAAGCCGAGTCCATTCAGGATGTGAGAGGGTTCCTTCACAACCAAACAGAAGCGTCTCAGGAAGGTACAGATGTCTTGGCCTGGGGTGTGCGGGTTGCGCATGGAGACCGTGATCCTCCTTTCGTCCCTCTGGATAGGGCAGCTACCTGTAAAGGCAGAGAAAGAATTATCCGGTCCTTTTGCGCTTACCATTTCCCAGAACCTCCTGCAGGTGTTCACAGTGGCGAAGGTGACGAAGAAGATCCCCGTCAAGAAGGTCTGGATGCTGAGGGTGTCCGACCTGGAGAAGCCTCGATCCAGAAGCATCTTCTGGCAGAACACGTCCGAGGACATGTCCGGCACCCTCCCATCCACTTCCTTCAGCTTCAGGGCCACCGTCTGCCGCATCCATGGCTCCAGGGCTGGAGCTTCATGGCGGGGCTTCTGGGGTCCCTTCTGCTGGCCAGTCGTGGAGGCAGAGTCCTTGGGGTCAGAATCGGCTCCTGGCTGGGCCCTCCTGGCTGTCCCCTGCTCCAGGTTCTTCTTTTCGGCCTTCCTCGCAGCGCTTGCCATGGCTTTCCTCCTGCAGTTACTTCTTGGAGCTGGATCTGGAACTCTTCCCGGAATGGGTGGAGCTATGCAGATTCTTCTCCCGTCGTGTTCTGGACAAATTCCCCGAAAGGTCTTTGTCTCGATGATTTTCTTCCTCGAAGATTCCACAGGACAGCCCGATTCTTCTCCGAGTCTTCGTCTTCTTCTGGATTCTTTAGAGCTTCTTCCTCCCACCGATATCCGCCTTCCTTCTCCGATGTCAGCTGGGCTCCGAAGCTCTTCTCCTTCCGAGTTCGATCGCTCTCGTCAAGTGTAGATCGTAGCTCTTGTGTTCTTAAAAGAACAGATACTACACTTGATCTTAGCCAAAAGGCCGAGAAGCGATAACCAGAATTGGTTTCCGACTACGGTGCCACCCAAGGATTCTGAAAAGTCCATTTGTGGAGATGGCCACCTGGACTCCCGTTAAGAAGACATGCTGTCAACCTCTAGATCCCTCACATGCCTGCACTTTTCGGCTTGCTGCTGCTGCAATCCACGCGTTTTAGATCTGCATAACTCCACCTCTTTTAGCACAGTACCCTCAACCCCCGGCTGTTCCCACCCGCCTCAACACCGTTGGAAGGGAGGAGAACCAATTAAGGCGGGGGGGGGGTGGAACGAGCAGCTGTCTACCCTTAGCAGGAGGGTTGCTGATTAATTACCTCTCCTGCTGCTGCTGCTGGCTGTCCAGCAGCAGACTGAAGGTGGCTGCTGCTGTGCGCAGGTATATAAAGGCTCAGAGCCCATTTTGACACGCGCAGCCAGCGTTCCATTGCCACATTCCGTCTACTGCAGGCGGGATACCTGGATGGCTGAATGTCACTGAGAAGCTCACAGAGACCGCCATAAGCAACAGTTTAAAAGAATGCCACAGACTAATCAACCAAACTTTTTGGGTTGGTTTCTCTTTTATAGTCTGCAGGCATTAAATGAAAGAAGTCAGTGTTCCAGCAGAGGGAGACAACGTTTCAGAAAAGGCATTGTAGCAAACCAAAAAAGAAATTTTAAGCGCAGCAGAGTAACCAGCTCACATACCTGTTAGCTCAGGTGAGTTTAAAAGGCTGCTGTTGATAACAAGGGCATTTGCTAAATAGATGGTGTGTGTGCAACAATATACTGAAAGGTCAATTATATTGTGCAGCTTATCTCACCACCTGTAGTTATTTAGGTGAAAGCTCCAAAATGCTTGCCTAATATGTCTGTTTATCCAAAAGGAAGTATAGAGGGAGAGCTAGATAGATAGCATTGCATTACATTACATTACATGGCAATGCAATGCACAGTTGCTGAAGTTGAACCAAAATGAGCTTGTCATCTGGCTTCTGCAACTTTTAACATGAAAAATCCAATGAGGAGAAGAAAAGCAAAGCCAAAGAGTCCATCCCAAAATCCGACAAACAAGCAAAATGAACAAAAAGCATTGAATTCAATTCTTTCTGATTTTAGAAACTGCATTAAAGAAGGGGTGCACCGGTCCTGGAGATACTACAATACCAGGTCAATGCGTGGAGTGGACAGAGCAAGCTCTTTTTCCATCTCCCTGTTCTAAAAATCCATTTAATATATGGTCCCAAGATAGGGGACGTATCAGATATTAAACTGATAAGAACAGATTTTTTTTTTTTTTTTTTCATCGAAAGCCCGAATTCGTGTACAAAACCCGAGTGCGCTTAAAAAAGTGACAAGTGCCACAAAAAAAGTGCACTAGGATGCTGGTCTTCTTGAAACCCTCTCCAAAAGGAGAAGGGTCCCCCAAACCATTCCCCGTCCCTCCGAGCCAAAAGGCCACAGCGAGGAACAGGGACAAAAAGCCACCTCCAGCCGAAGCCAGAGGCGACCCAATCTTACCCCCAGCACCTGCCCGAGTTCTCACCCGAGCAAGGCACTGGGAGCCAAAGACTGTGCTCCCCTCCCGGAAGAGGGGAGCCAACAACGCTCTCCTCCCGAAAGAGGAGAGCCAGGGGGGTTCAGGGGGGAGCGGAATCTGATGGCCACACACTCCCCCCCTAGACCTGCCAAGAGAGGAACCCGTAAGGGAACCGCATCCCGACAAAATCCTAGTAGGACGTGACACACGTGAATAAGTGGACACACAGTGACAAAGAAATTAAATAAATAGTGAAGGTTTCACAGTATAATACTGCCCGGACCTTCGACCGGGAATTGAAAAATTCCCCATCCTAAGGCCAGAAGGCCCGGAATAAGGGTGTGTGCGAAGAAAGAAAATTTGAAGTGCTTGTGCAAATGTGCCATAAACTCAAGTGGGGTTCCCAATCCCAGTGAGTTAAGGCACCCCAGGGTCACCACTCCTGGGGCACTTCACACTTCGGGCTTTCGATCTTCCCCGGCCCAATGGCGTCGATCCTGGGGGGCCATGCTTTCCACCAGATGACTATATTAGCCACCTGGCGTACTAACAAGCGCCTAAACCCCAGTGTGCATAATGTATCAATCTACTAGGGCGGCCAACATCCAAAACCGCCTTTTCGAAAGATACTACACTTGATCTTAGCCAAAAGGCCGAGAAGCGATAACCAGAATTGGTTTCCGACTACGGTGCCACCCAAGGATTCTGAAAAGTCCATTTGTGGAGATGGCCACCTGGACTCCCGTTAAGAAGACATGCTGTCAACCTCTAGATCCCTCACATGCCTGCACTTTTCGGCTTGCTGCTGCTGCAATCCACGCGTTTTAGATCTGCATAACTCCACCTCTTTTAGCACAGTACCCTCAACCCCCGGCTGTTCCCACCCGCCTCAACACCGTTGGAAGGGAGGAGAACCAATTAAGGCGGGGGGGGGGTGGAACGAGCAGCTGTCTACCCTTAGCAGGAGGGTTGCTGATTAATTACCTCTCCTGCTGCTGCTGCTGCTGGCTGTCCAGCAGCAGACTGAAGGTGGCTGCTGCTGTGCGCAGGTATATAAAGGCTCAGAGCCTATTATGACACGCGCAGCCAGCGTTCCATTGCCACATTCCGTCTACTGCAGGCGGGATACCTGGATGGCTGAATGTCACTGAGAAGCTCACAGAGACCGCCATAAGCAACAGTTTAAAAGAATGCCACAGACTAATCAACCAAACTTTTTGGGTTGGTTTCTCTTTTATAGTCTGCAGGCATTAAATGAAAGAAGTCAGTGTTCCAGCAGAGGGAGACAACGTTTCAGAAAAGGCATTGTAGCAAACCAAAAAAGAAATTTTAAGCGCAGCAGAGTAACCAGCTCACATACCTGTTAGCTCAGGTGAGTTTAAAAGGCTGCTGTTGATAACAAGGGCATTTGCTAAATAGATGGTGTGTGTGCAACAATATACTGAAAGGTCAATTATATTGTGCAGCTTATCTCACCACCTGTAGTTATTTAGGTGAAAGCTCCAAAATGCTTGCCTAATATGTCTGTTTATCCAAAAGGAAGTATAGAGGGAGAGCTAGATAGATAGCATTGCATTACATTACATTACATGGCAATGCAATGCACAGTTGCTGAAGTTGAACCAAAATGAGCTTGTCATCTGGCTTCTGCAACTTTTAACATGAAAAATCCAATGAGGAGAAGAAAAGCAAAGCCAAAGAGTCCATCCCAAAATCCGACAAACAAGCAAAATGAACAAAAAGCATTGAATTCAATTCTTTCTGATTTTAGAAACTGCATTAAAGAAGGGGTGCACCGGTCCTGGAGATACTGCAATACCAGGTCAATGCGTGGAGTGGACAGAGCAAGCTCTTTTTCCATCTCCCTGTTCTAAAAATCCATTTAATATATGGTCCCCAGATAGGGGACGTATCAGATATTAAACTGATAAGAACAGATACTACACTTGATCTTAGCCAAAAGGCCGAGAAGCGATAACCAGAATTGGTTTCCGACTACGGTGCCACCCAAGGATTCTGAAAAGTCCATTTGTGGAGATGGCCACCTGGACTCCCGTTAAGAAGACATGCTGTCAACCTCTAGATCCCTCACATGCCTGCACTTTTCGGCTTGCTGCTGCTGCAATCCACGCGTTTTAGATCTGCATAACTCCACCTCTTTTAGCACAGTACCCTCAACCCCCGGCTGTTCCCACCCGCCTCAACACCGTTGGAAGGGAGGAGAACCAATTAAGGCGGGGGGGGGGGGGGGTGGAACGAGCAGCTGTCTACCCTTAGCAGGAGGGTTGCTGATTAATTACCTCTCCTGCTGCTGCTGCTGCTGGCTGTCCAGCAGCAGACTGAAGGTGGCTGCTGCTGTGCGCAGGTATATAAAGGCTCAGAGCCTATTATGACACGCGCAGCCAGCGTTCCATTGCCACATTCCGTCTACTGCAGGCGGGATACCTGGATGGCTGAATGTCACTGAGAAGCTCACAGAGACCGCCATAAGCAACAGTTTAAAAGAATGCCACAGACTAATCAACCAAACTTTTTGGGTTGGTTTCTCTTTTATAGTCTGCAGGCATTAAATGAAAGAAGTCAGTGTTCCAGCAGAGGGAGACAACGTTTCAGAAAAGGCATTGTAGCAAACCAAAAAAGAAATTTTAAGCGCAGCAGAGTAACCAGCTCACATACCTGTTAGCTCAGGTGAGTTTAAAAGGCTGCTGTTGATAACAAGGGCATTTGCTAAATAGATGGTGTGTGTGCAACAATATACTGAAAGGTCAATTATATTGTGCAGCTTATCTCACCACCTGTAGTTATTTAGGTGAAAGCTCCAAAATGCTTGCCTAATATGTCTGTTTATCCAAAAGGAAGTATAGAGGGAGAGCTAGATAGATAGCATTGCATTACATTACATTACATGGCAATGCAATGCACAGTTGCTGAAGTTGAACCAAAATGAGCTTGTCATCTGGCTTCTGCAACTTTTAACATGAAAAATCCAATGAGGAGAAGAAAAGCAAAGCCAAAGAGTCCATCCCAAAATCCGACAAACAAGCAAAATGAACAAAAAGCATTGAATTCAATTCTTTCTGATTTTAGAAACTGCATTAAAGAAGGGGTGCACCGGTCCTGGAGATACTGCAATACCAGGTCAATGCGTGGAGTGGACAGAGCAAGCTCTTTTTCCATCTCCCTGTTCTAAAAATCCATTTAATATATGGTCCCCAGATAGGGGACGTATCAGATATTAAACTGATAAGAACAGATACTACACTTGATCTTAGCCAAAAGGCCGAGAAGCGATAACCAGAATTGGTTTCCGACTACGGTGCCACCCAAGGATTCTGAAAAGTCCATTTGTGGAGATGGCCACCTGGACTCCCGTTAAGAAGACATGCTGTCAACCTCTAGATCCCTCACATGCCTGCACTTTTCGGCTTGCTGCTGCTGCAATCCACGCGTTTTAGATCTGCATAACTCCACCTCTTTTAGCACAGTACCCTCAACCCCCGGCTGTTCCCACCTGACTCAACACCGTTGGAAGGGAGGAGAACCAATTAAGGCGGGGGGGGGGTGGAACGAGCAGCTGTCTACCCTTAGCAGGAGGGTTGCTGATTAATTACCTCTCCTGCTGCTGCTGCTGCTGGCTGTCCAGCAGCAGACTGAAGGTGGCTGCTGCTGTGCGCAGGTATATAAAGGCTCAGAGCCTATTATGACACGCGCAGCCAGCGTTCCATTGCCACATTCCGTCTACTGCAGGCGGGATACCTGGATGGCTGAATGTCACTGAGAAGCTCACAGAGACCGCCATAAGCAACAGTTTAAAAGAATGCCACAGACTAATCAACCAAACTTTTTGGGTTGGTTTCTCTTTTATAGTCTGCAGGCATTAAATGAAAGAAGTCAGTGTTCCAGCAGAGGGAGACAACGTTTCAGAAAAGGCATTGTAGCAAACCAAAAAAGAAATTTTAAGCGCAGCAGAGTAACCAGCTCACATACCTGTTAGCTCAGGTGAGTTTAAAAGGCTGCTGTTGATAACAAGGGCATTTGCTAAATAGATGGTGTGTGTGCAACAATATACTGAAAGGTCAATTATATTGTGCAGCTTATCTCACCACCTGTAGTTATTTAGGTGAAAGCTCCAAAATGCTTGCCTAATATGTCTGTTTATCCAAAAGGAAGTATAGAGGGAGAGCTAGATAGATAGCATTGCATTACATTACATTACATGGCAATGCAATGCACAGTTGCTGAAGTTGAACCAAAATGAGCTTGTCATCTGGCTTCTGCAACTTTTAACATGAAAAATCCAATGAGGAGAAGAAAAGCAAAGCCAAAGAGTCCATCCCAAAATCCGACAAACAAGCAAAATGAACAAAAAGCATTGAATTCAATTCTTTCTGATTTTAGAAACTGCATTAAAGAAGGGGTGCACCGGTCCTGGAGATACTGCAATACCAGGTCAATGCGTGGAGTGGACAGAGCAAGCTCTTTTTCCATCTCCCTGTTCTAAAAATCCATTTAATATATGGTCCCCAGATAGGGGACGTATCAGATATTAAACTGATAAGAACAGATACTACACTTGATCTTAGCCAAAAGGCCGAGAAGCGATAACCAGAATTGGTTTCCGACTACGGTGCCACCCAACGATTCTGAAAAGTCCATTTGTGGAGATGGCCACCTGGACTCCCGTTAAGAAGACATGCTGTCAACCTCTAGATCCCTCACATGCCTGCACTTTTCGGCTTGCTGCTGCTGCAATCCACGCGTTTTAGATCTGCATAACTCCACCTCTTTTAGCACAGTACCCTCAACCCCCGGCTGTTCCCACCCGCCTCAACACCGTTGGAAGGGAGGAGAACCAATTAAGGCGGGGGGGGGGGTGGAACGAGCAGCTGTCTACCCTTAGCAGGAGGGTTGCTGATTAATTACCTCTCCTGCTGCTGCTGCTGCTGCTGCTGGCTGTCCAGCAGCAGACTGAAGGTGGCTGCTGCTGTGCGCAGGTATATAAAGGCTCAGAGCCTATTATGACACGCGCAGCCAGCGTTCCATTGCCACATTCCGTCTACTGCAGGCGGGATACCTGGATGGCTGAATGTCACTGAGAAGCTCACAGAGACAGCCATAAGCAACAGTTTAAAAGAATGCCACAGACTAATCAACCAAACTTTTTGGGTTGGTTTCTCTTTTATAGTCTGCAGGCATTAAATGAAAGAAGTCAGTGTTCCAGCAGAGGGAGACAACGTTTCAGAAAAGGCATTGTAGCAAACCAAAAAAGAAATTTTAAGCGCAGCAGAGTAACCAGCTCACATACCTGTTAGCTCAGGTGAGTTTAAAAGGCTGCTGTTGATAACAAGGGCATTTGCTAAATAGATGGTGTGTGTGCAACAATATACTGAAAGGTCAATTATATTGTGCAGCTTATCTCACCACCTGTAGTTATTTAGGTGAAAGCTCCAAAATGCTTGCCTAATATGTCTGTTTATCCAAAAGGAAGTATAGAGGGAGAGCTAGATAGATAGCATTGCATTACATTACATTACATGGCAATGCAATGCACAGTTGCTGAAGTTGAACCAAAATGAGCTTGTCATCTGGCTTCTGCAACTTTTAACATGAAAAATCCAATGAGGAGAAGAAAAGCAAAGCCAAAGAGTCCATCCCAAAATCCGACAAACAAGCAAAATGAACAAAAAGCATTGAATTCAATTCTTTCTGATTTTAGAAACTGCATTAAAGAAGGGGTGCACCGGTCCTGGAGATACTGCAATACCAGGTCAATGCGTGGAGTGGACAGAGCAAGCTCTTTTTCCATCTCCCTGTTCTAAAAATCCATTTAATATATGGTCCCCAGATAGGGGACGTATCAGATATTAAACTGATAAGAACAGATACTACACTTGATCTTAGCCAAAAGGCCGAGAAGCGATAACCAGAATTGGTTTCCGACTACGGTGCCACCCAAGGATTCTGAAAAGTCCATTTGTGGAGATGGCCACCTGGACTCCCGTTAAGAAGACATGCTGTCAACCTCTAGATCCCTCACATGCCTGCACTTTTCGGCTTGCTGCTGCTGCAATCCACGCGTTTTAGATCTGCATAACTCCACCTCTTTTAGCACAGTACCCTCAACCCCCGGCTGTTCCCACCCGCCTCAACACCGTTGGAAGGGAGGAGAACCAATTAAGGCGGGGGGGGGGGTGGAACGAGCAGCTGTCTACCCTTAGCAGGAGGGTTGCTGATTAATTACCTCTCCTGCTGCTGCTGCTGCTGCTGGCTGTCCAGCAGCAGACTGAAGGTGGCTGCTGCTGTGCGCAGGTATATAAAGGCTCAGAGCCTATTATGACACGCGCAGCCAGCGTTCCATTGCCACATTCCGTCTACTGCAGGCGGGATACCTGGATGGCTGAGTGTCACTGAGAAGCTCACAGAGACAGCCATAAGCAACAGTTTAAAAGAATGCCACAGACTAATCAACCAAACTTTTTGGGTTGGTTTCTCTTTTATAGTCTGCAGGCATTAAATGAAAGAAGTCAGTGTTCCAGCAGAGGGAGACAACGTTTCAGAAAAGGCATTGTAGCAAACCAAAAAAGAAATTTTAAGCGCAGCAGAGTAACCAGCTCACATACCTGTTAGCTCAGGTGAGTTTAAAAGGCTGCTGTTGATAACAAGGGCATTTGCTAAATAGATGGTGTGTGTGCAACAATATACTGAAAGGTCAATTATATTGTGCAGCTTATCTCACCACCTGTAGTTATTTAGGTGAAAGCTCCAAAATGCTTGCCTAATATGTCTGTTTATCCAAAAGGAAGTATAGAGGGAGAGCTAGATAGATAGCATTGCATTACATTACATTACATGGCAATGCAATGCACAGTTGCTGAAGTTGAACCAAAATGAGCTTGTCATCTGGCTTCTGCAACTTTTAACATGAAAAATCCAATGAGGAGAAGAAAAGCAAAGCCAAAGAGTCCATCCCAAAATCCGACAAACAAGCAAAATGAACAAAAAGCATTGAATTCAATTCTTTCTGATTTTAGAAACTGCATTAAAGAAGGGGTGCACCGGTCCTGGAGATACTGCAATACCAGGTCAATGCGTGGAGTGGACAGAGCAAGCTCTTTTTCCATCTCCCTGTTCTAAAAATCCATTTAATATATGGTCCCCAGATAGGGGACGTATCAGATATTAAACTGATAAGAACAGATACTACACTTGATCTTAGCCAAAAGGCCGAGAAGCGATAACCAGAATTGGTTTCCGACTACGGTGCCACCCAAGGATTCTGAAAAGTCCATTTGTGGAGATGGCCACCTGGACTCCCGTTAAGAAGATATGCTGTCAACCTCTAGATCCCTCACATGCCTGCACTTTTCGGCTTGCTGCTGCTGCAATCCACGCGTTTTAGATCTGCATAACTCCACCTCTTTTAGCACAGTACCCTCAACCCCCGGCTGTTCCCACCCGCCTCAACACCGTTGGAAGGGAGGAGAACCAATTAAGGCGGGGGGGGGGTGGAACGAGCAGCTGTCTACCCTTAGCAGGAGGGTTGCTGATTAATTACCTCTCCTGCTGCTGCTGCTGCTGCTGGCTGTCCAGCAGCAGACTGAAGGTGGCTGCTGCTGTGCGCAGGTATATAAAGGCTCAGAGCCTATTATGACACGCGCAGCCAGCGTTCCATTGCCACATTCCGTCTACTGCAGGCGGGATACCTGGATGGCTGAATGTCACTGAGAAGCTCACAGAGACAGCCATAAGCAACAGTTTAAAAGAATGCCACAGACTAATCAACCAAACTTTTTGGGTTGGTTTCTCTTTTATAGTCTGCAGGCATTAAATGAAAGAAGTCAGTGTTCCAGCAGAGGGAGACAACGTTTCAGAAAAGGCATTGTAGCAAACCAAAAAAGAAATTTTAAGCGCAGCAGAGTAACCAGCTCACATACCTGTTAGCTCAGGTGAGTTTAAAAGGCTGCTGTTGATAACAAGGGCATTTGCTAAATAGATGGTGTGTGTGCAACAATATACTGAAAGGTCAATTATATTGTGCAGCTTATCTCACCACCTGTAGTTATTTAGGTGAAAGCTCCAAAATGCTTGCCTAATATGTCTGTTTATCCAAAAGGAAGTATAGAGGGAGAGCTAGATAGATAGCATTGCATTACATTATATTACATGGCAATGCAATGCACAGTTGCTGAAGTTGAACCAAAATGAGCTTGTCATCTGGCTTCTGCAACTTTTAACATGAAAAATCCAATGAGGAGAAGAAAAGCAAAGCCAAAGAGTCCATCCCAAAATCCGACAAACAAGCAAAATGAACAAAAAGCATTGAATTCAATTCTTTCTGATTTTAGAAACTGCATTAAAGAAGGGGTGCACCGGTCCTGGAGATACTGCAATACCAGGTCAATGCGTGGAGTGGACAGAGCAAGCTCTTTTTCCATCTCCCTGTTCTAAAAATCCATTTAATATATGGTCCCCAGATAGGGGACGTATCAGATATTAAACTGATAAGAACAGATACTACACTTGATCTTAGCCAAAAGGCCGAGAAGCGATAACCAGAATTGGCTTCCGACTACGGTGCCACCCAAGGATTCTGAAAAGTCCATTTGTGGAGATGGCCACCTGGACTCCCGTTAAGAAGACATGCTGTCAACCTCTAGATCCCTCACATGCCTGCACTTTTCGGCTTGCTGCTGCTGCAATCCACGCGTTTTAGATCTGCAGAACTCCACCTCTTTTAGCACAGTACCCTCAACCCCCGGCTGTTCCCACCCGCCTCAACACCGTTGGAAGGGAGGAGAACCAATTAAGGCGGGGGGGGGGGTGGAACGAGCAGCTGTCTACCCTTAGCAGGAGGGTTGCTGATTAATTACCTCTCCTGCTGCTGCTGCTGCTGGCTGTCCAGCAGCAGACTGAAGGTGGCTGCTGCTGTGCGCAGGTATATAAAGGCTCAGAGCCTATTATGACACGCGCAGCCAGCGTTCCATTGCCACATTCCGTCTACTGCAGGCGGGATACCTGGATGGCTGAATGTCACTGAGAAGCTCACAGAGACCGCCATAAGCAACAGTTTAAAAGAATGCCACAGACTAATCAACCAAACTTTTTGGGTTGGTTTCTCTTTTATAGTCTGCAGGCATTAAATGAAAGAAGTCAGTGTTCCAGCAGAGGGAGACAACGTTTCAGAAAAGGCATTGTAGCAAACCAAAAAAGAAATTTTAAGCGCAGCAGAGTAACCAGCTCACATACCTGTTAGCTCAGGTGAGTTTAAAAGGCTGCTGTTGATAACAAGGGCATTTGCTAAATAGATGGTGTGTGTGCAACAATATACTGAAAGGTCAATTATATTGTGCAGCTTATCTCACCACCTGTAGTTATTTAGGTGAAAGCTCCAAAATGCTTGCCTAATATGTCTGTTTATCCAAAAGGAAGTATAGAGGGAGAGCTAGATAGATAGCATTGCATTACATTACATTACATGGCAATGCAATGCACAGTTGCTGAAGTTGAACCAAAATGAGCTTGTCATCTGGCTTCTGCAACTTTTAACATGAAAAATCCAATGAGGAGAAGAAAAGCAAAGCCAAAGAGTCCATCCCAAAATCCGACAAACAAGCAAAATGAACAAAAAGCATTGAATTCAATTCTTTCTGATTTTAGAAACTGCATTAAAGAAGGGGTGCACCGGTCCTGGAGATACTGCAATACCAGGTCAATGCGTGGAGTGGACAGAGCAAGCTCTTTTTCCATCTCCCTGTTCTAAAAATCCATTTAATATATGGTCCCCAGATAGGGGACATATCAGATATTAAACTGATAAGAACAGATTTTTTTTACCGAAAGCCCGAATTCGTGTACAAAACCCGAGTGCGCTTAAAAAAGTGACAAGTGCCACAAAAAAAGTGCACTAGGATGCTGGTCTTCTTGAAACCCTCTCCAAAAGGAGAAGGGTCCCCCAAACCATTCCCCGTCCCTCCGAGCCAAAAGGCCACAGCGAGGAACAGGGACAAAAAGCCACCTCCAGCCGAAGCCAGAGGCGACCCAATCTTACCCCCAGCACCTGCCCGAGTTCTCACCCGGGCAAGGCACTGGGGGCCAAAGACTGTGCTCCCCTCCCGGAAGAGGGGAGCCAACAACGCTCTCCTCCCGAAAGAGGATAGCCAGGGGGGTTCAGGGGGGAGCGGAACCTGATGGCCACACACTCCCCCCCTAGACCTGCCAAGAGAGGAACCCGTAAGGGAACCGCATCCCGACAAAATCCTAGTAGGACGTGACACACGTGAATAAGTGGACACACAGTGACAAAGAAATTAAATAAATAGTGAAGGTTTCACAGTATAATACTGCCCGGACCTTCGACCGGGAATTGAAAAATTCCCCATCCTAAGGCCAGAAGGCCCGGAATAAGGGTGTGTGCGAAGAAAGAAAATTTGAAGTGCTTGTGCAAATGTGCCATAAACTCAAGTGGGGTTCCCAATCCCAGTGAGTTAAGGCACCCCAGGGTCACCACTCCTGGGGCACTTCACACTTCGGGCTTTCGATCTTCCCCGGCCCAATGGCGTCGATCCTGGGGGGCCATGCTTTCCACCAGATGACTATATTAGCCACCTGGCGTACTAACAAGCGCCTAAACCCCAGTGTGCATAATGTATCAATCTACTAGGGCGGCCAACATCCAAAACCGCCTTTTCGAAAGATACTACACTTGATCTTAGCCAAAAGGCCGAGAAGCGATAACCAGAATTGGTTTCCGACTACGGTGCCACCCAAGGATTCTGAAAAGTCCATTTGTGGAGATGGCCACCTGGACTCCCGTTAAGAAGACATGCTGTCAACCTCTAGATCCCTCACATGCCTGCACTTTTCGGCTTGCTGCTGCTGCAATCCACGCGTTTTAGATCTGCATAACTCCACCTCTTTTAGCACAGTACCCTCAACCCCCGGCTGTTCCCACCCGCCTCAACACCGTTGGAAGGGAGGAGAACCAATTAAGGCGGGGGGGGGGTGGAACGAGCAGCTGTCTACCCTTAGCAGGAGGGTTGCTGATTAATTACCTCTCCTGCTGCTGCTGCTGCTGGCTGTCCAGCAGCAGACTGAAGGTGGCTGCTGCTGTGCGCAGGTATATAAAGGCTCAGAGCCTATTATGACACGCGCAGCCAGCGTTCCATTGCCACATTCCGTCTACGGCAGGCGGGATACCTGGATGGCTGAATGTCACTGAGAAGCTCACAGAGACCGCCATAAGCAACAGTTTAAAAGAATGCCACAGACTAATCAACCAAACTTTTTGCGTTGGTTTCTCTTTTATAGTCTGCAGGCATTAAATGAAAGAAGTCAGTGTTCCAGCAGAGGGAGACAACGTTTCAGAAAAGGCATTGTAGCAAACCAAAAAAGAAATTTTAAGCGCAGCAGAGTAACCAGCTCACATACCTGTTAGCTCAGGTGAGTTTAAAAGGCTGCTGTTGATAACAAGGGCATTTGCTAAATAGATGGTGTGTGTGCAACAATATACTGAAAGGTCAATTATATTGTGCAGCTTATCTCACCACCTGTAGTTATTTAGGTGAAAGCTCCAAAATGCTTGCCTAATATGTCTGTTTATCCAAAAGGAAGTATAGAGGGAGAGCTAGATAGATAGCATTGCATTACATTACATTACATGGCAATGCAATGCACAGTTGCTGAAGTTGAACCAAAATGAGCTTGTCATCTGGCTTCTGCAACTTTTAACATGAAAAATCCAATGAGGAGAAGAAAAGCAAAGCCAAAGAGTCCATCCCAAAATCCGACAAACAAGCAAAATGAACAAAAAGCATTGAATTCAATTCTTTCTGATTTTAGAAACTGCATTAAAGAAGGGGTGCACCGGTCCTGGAGATACTGCAATACCAGGTCAATGCGTGGAGTGGACAGAGCAAGCTCTTTTTCAATCTCCCTGTTCTAAAAATCCATTTAATATATGGTCCCCAGATAGGGGACGTATCAGATATTAAACTGATAAGAACAGATACTACACTTGATCTTAGCCAAAAGGCCGAGAAGCGATAACCAGAATTGGTTTCCGACTACGGTGCCACCCAAGGATTCTGAAAAGTCCATTTGTGGAGATGGCCACCTGGACTCCCGTTAAGAAGACATGCTGTCAACCTCTAGATCCCTCACATGCCTGCACTTTTCGGCTTGCTGCTGCTGCAATCCACGTGTTTTAGATCTGCATAACTCCACCTCTTTTAGCACAGTACCCTCAACCCCCGGCTGTTCCCACCCGCCTCAACACCGTTGGAAGGGAGGAGAACCAATTAAGGCGGGGGGGGGGGGTGGAACGAGCAGCTGTCTACCCTTAGCAGGAGGGTTGCTGATTAATTACCTCTCCTGCTGCTGCTGCTGCTGGCTGTCCAGCAGCAGACTGAAGGTGGCTGCTGCTGTGCGCAGGTATATAAAGGCTCAGAGCCTATTATGACACGCGCAGCCAGCGTTCCATTGCCACATTCCGTCTACTGCAGGCGGGATACCTGGATGGCTGAATGTCACTGAGAAGCTCACAGAGACCGCCATAAGCAACAGTTTAAAAGAATGCCACAGACTAATCAACCAAACTTTTTGGGTTGGTTTCTCTTTTATAGTCTGCAGGCATTAAATGAAAGAAGTCAGTGTTCCAGCAGAGGGAGACAACGTTTCAGAAAAGGCATTGTAGCAAACCAAAAAAGAAATTTTAAGCGCAGCAGAGTAACCAGCTCACATACCTGTTAGCTCAGGTGAGTTTAAAAGGCTGCTGTTGATAACAAGGGCATTTGCTAAATAGATGGTGTGTGTGCAACAATATACTGAAAGGTCAATTATATTGTGCAGCTTATCTCACCACCTGTAGTTATTTAGGTGAAAGCTCCAAAATGCTTGCCTAATATGTCTGTTTATCCAAAAGGAAGTATAGAGGGAGAGCTAGATAGATAGCATTGCATTACATTACATTACATGGCAATGCAATGCACAGTTGCTGAAGTTGAACCAAAATGAGCTTGTCATCTGGCTTCTGCAACTTTTAACATGAAAAATCCAATGAGGAGAAGAAAAGCAAAGCCAAAGAGTCCATCCCAAAATCCGACAAACAAGCAAAATGAACAAAAAGCATTGAATTCAATTCTTTCTGATTTTAGAAACTGCATTAAAGAAGGGGTGCACCGGTCCTGGAGATACTGCAATACCAGGTCAATGCGTGGAGTGGACAGAGCAAGCTCTTTTTCCATCTCTCTGTTCTAAAAATCCATTTAATATATGGTCCCCAGATAGGGGACGTATCAGATATTAAACTGATAAGAACAGATACTACACTTGATCTTAGCCAAAAGGCCGAGAAGCGATAACCAGAATTGGTTTCCGACTACGGTGCCACCCAAGGATTCTGAAAAGTCCATTTGTGGAGATGGCCACCTGGACTCCCGTTAAGAAGACATGCTGTCAACCTCTAGATCCCTCACATGCCTGCACTTTTCGGCTTGCTGCTGCTGCAATCCACGCGTTTTAGATCTGCATAACTCCACCTCTTTTAGCACAGTACCCTCAACCCCCGGCTGTTCCCACCCGCCTCAACACCGTTGGAAGGGAGGAGAACCAATTAAGGCGGGGGGGGGGTGGAACGAGCAGCTGTCTACCCTTAGCAGGAGGGTTGCTGATTAATTACCTCTCCTGCTGCTGCTGCTGCTGGCTGTCCAGCAGCAGACTGAAGGTGGCTGCTGCTGTGCGCAGGTATATAAAGGCTCAGAGCCTATTATGACACGCGCAGCCAGCGTTCCATTGCCACATTCCGTCTACTGCAGGCGGGATACCTGGATGGCTGAATGTCACTGAGAAGCTCACAGAGACCGCCATAAGCAACAGTTTAAAAGAATGCCACAGACTAATCAACCAAACTTTTTGGGTTGGTTTCTCTTTTATAGTCTGCAGGCATTAAATGAAAGAAGTCAGTGTTCCAGCAGAGGGAGACAACGTTTCAGAAAAGGCATTGTAGCAAACCAAAAAAGAAATTTTAAGCGCAGCAGAGTAACCAGCTCACATACCTGTTAGCTCAGGTGAGTTTAAAAGGCTGCTGTTGATAACAAGGGCATTTGCTAAATAGATGGTGTGTGTGCAACAATATACTGAAAGGTCAATTATATTGTGCAGCTTATCTCACCACCTGTAGTTATTTAGGTGAAAGCTCCAAAATGCTTGCCTAATATGTCTGTTTATCCAAAAGGAAGTATAGAGGGAGAGCTAGATAGATAGCATTGCATTACATTACATTACATGGCAATGCAATGCACAGTTGCTGAAGTTGAACCAAAATGAGCTTGTCATCTGGCTTCTGCAACTTTTAACATGAAAAATCCAATGAGGAGAAGAAAAGCAAAGCCAAAGAGTCCATCCCAAAATCCGACAAACAAGCAAAATGAACAAAAAGCATTGAATTCAATTCTTTCTGATTTTAGAAACTGCATTAAAGAAGGGGTGCACCGGTCCTGGAGATACTGCAATACCAGGTCAATGCGTGGAGTGGACAGAGCAAGCTCTTTTTCCATCTCCCTGCTGCTGTGCGCAGGTATATAAAGGCTCAGAGCCTATTATGACACGCGCAGCCAGCGTTCCATTGCCACATTCCGTCTACTGCAGGCGGGATACCTGGATGGCTGAATGTCACTGAGAAGCTCACAGAGACCGCCATAAGCAACAGTTTAAAAGAATGCCACAGACTAATCAACCAAACTTTTTGGGTTGGTTTCTCTTTTATAGTCTGCAGGCATTAAATGAAAGAAGTCAGTGTTCCAGCAGAGGGAGACAACGTTTCAGAAAAGGCATTGTAGCAAACCAAAAAAGAAATTTTAAGCGCAGCAGAGTAACCAGCTCACATACCTGTTAGCTCAGGTGAGTTTAAAAGGCTGCTGTTGATAACAAGGGCATTTGCTAAATAGATGGTGTGTGTGCAACAATATACTGAAAGGTCAATTATATTGTGCAGCTTATCTCACCACCTGTAGTTATTTAGGTGAAAGCTCCAAAATGCTTGCCTAATATGTCTGTTTATCCAAAAGGAAGTATAGAGGGAGAGCTAGATAGATAGCATTGCATTACATTACATTACATGGCAATGCAATGCACAGTTGCTGAAGTTGAACCAAAATGAGCTTGTCATCTGGCTTCTGCAACTTTTAACATGAAAAATCCAATGAGGAGAAGAAAAGCAAAGCCAAAGAGTCCATCCCAAAATCCGACAAACAAGCAAAATGAACAAAAAGCATTGAATTCAATTCTTTCTGATTTTAGAAACTGCATTAAAGAAGGGGTGCACCGGTCCTGGAGATACTGCAATACCAGGTCAATGCGTGGAGTGGACAGAGCAAGCTCTTTTTCCATCTCCCTGTTCTAAAAATCCATTTAATATATGGTCCCCAGATAGGGGACGTATCAGATATTAAACTGATAAGAACAGATACTACACTTGATCTTAGCCAAAAGGCCGAGAAGCGATAACCAGAATTGGTTTCCGACTACGGTGCCACCCAAGGATTCTGAAAAGTCCATTTGTGGAGATGGCCACCTGGACTCCCGTTAAGAAGACATGCTGTCAACCTCTAGATCCCTCACATGCCTGCACTTTTCGGCTTGCTGCTGCTGCAATCCACGCGTTTTAGATCTGCATAACTCCACCTCTTTTAGCACAGTACCCTCAACCCCCGGCTGTTCCCACCCGCCTCAACACCGTTGGAAGGGAGGAGAACCAATTAAGGCGGGGGGGGGGTGGAACGAGCAGCTGTCTACCCTTAGCAGGAGGGTTGCTGATTAATTACCTCTCCTGCTGCTGCTGCTGCTGGCTGTCCAGCAGCAGACTGAAGGTGGCTGCTGCTGTGCGCAGGTATATAAAGGCTCAGAGCCTATTATGACACGCGCAGCCAGCGTTCCATTGCCACATTCCGTCTACTGCAGGCGGGATACCTGGATGGCTGAATGTCACTGAGAAGCTCACAGAGACCGCCATAAGCAACAGTTTAAAAGAATGCCACAGACTAATCAACCAAACTTTTTGGGTTGGTTTCTCTTTTATAGTCTGCAGGCATTAAATGAAAGAAGTCAGTGTTCCAGCAGAGGGAGACAACGTTTCAGAAAAGGCATTGTAGCAAACCAAAAAAGAAATTTTAAGCGCAGCAGAGTAACCAGCTCACATACCTGTTAGCTCAGGTGAGTTTAAAAGGCTGCTGTTGATAACAAGGGCATTTGCTAAATAGATGGTGTGTGTGCAACAATATACTGAAAGGTCAATTATATTGTGCAGCTTATCTCACCACCTGTAGTTATTTAGGTGAAAGCTCCAAAATGCTTGCCTAATATGTCTGTTTATCCAAAAGGAAGTATAGAGGGAGAGCTAGATAGATAGCATTGCATTACATTACATTACATGGCAATGCAATGCACAGTTGCTGAAGTTGAACCAAAATGAGCTTGTCATCTGGCTTCTGCAACTTTTAACATGAAAAATCCAATGAGGAGAAGAAAAGCAAAGCCAAAGAGTCCATCCCAAAATCCGACAAACAAGCAAAATGAACAAAAAGCATTGAATTCAATTCTTTCTGATTTTAGAAACTGCATTAAAGAAGGGGTGCACCGGTCCTGGAGATACTGCAATACCAGGTCAATGCGTGGAGTGGACAGAGCAAGCTCTTTTTCCATCTCCCTGTTCTAAAAATCCATTTAATATATGGTCCCCAGATAGGGGACGTATCAGATATTAAACTGATAAGAACAGATACTACACTTGATCTTAGCCAAAAGGCCGAGAAGCGATAACCAGAATTGGTTTCCGACTACGGTGCCACCCAAGGATTCTGAAAAGTCCATTTGTGGAGATGGCCACCTGGACTCCCGTTAAGAAGACATGCTGTCAACCTCTAGATCCCTCACATGCCTGCACTTTTCGGCTTGCTGCTGCTGCAATCCACGCGTTTTAGATCTGCATAACTCCACCTCTTTTAGCACAGTACCCTCAACCCCCGGCTGTTCCCACCCGCCTCAACACCGTTGGAAGGGAGGAGAACCAATTAAGGCGGGGGGGGGGGTGGAACGAGCAGCTGTCTACCCTTAGCAGGAGGGTTGCTGATTAATTACCTCTCCTGCTGCTGCTGCTGCTGGCTGTCCAGCAGCAGACTGAAGGTGGCTGCTGCTGTGCGCAGGTATATAAAGGCTCAGAGCCTATTATGACACGCGCAGCCAGCGTTCCATTGCCACATTCCGTCTACTGCAGGCGGGATACCTGGATGGCTGAATGTCACTGAGAAGCTCACAGAGACCGCCATAAGCAACAGTTTAAAAGAATGCCACAGACTAATCAACCAAACTTTTTGGGTTGGTTTCTCTTTTATAGTCTGCAGGCATTAAATGAAAGAAGTCAGTGTTCCAGCAGAGGGAGACAACGTTTCAGAAAAGGCATTGTAGCAAACCAAAAAAGAAATTTTAAGCGCAGCAGAGTAACCAGCTCACATACCTGTTAGCTCAGGTGAGTTTAAAAGGCTGCTGTTGATAACAAGGGCATTTGCTAAATAGATGGTGTGTGTGCAACAATATACTGAAAGGTCAATTATATTGTGCAGCTTATCTCACCACCTGTAGTTATTTAGGTGAAAGCTCCAAAATGCTTGCCTAATATGTCTGTTTATCCAAAAGGAAGTATAGAGGGAGAGCTAGATAGATAGCATTGCATTACATTACATTACATGGCAATGCAATGCACAGTTGCTGAAGTTGAACCAAAATGAGCTTGTCATCTGGCTTATGCAACTTTTAACATGAAAAATCCAATGAGGAGAAGAAAAGCAAAGCCAAAGAGTCCATCCCAAAATCCGACAAACAAGCAAAATGAACAAAAAGCATTGAATTCAATTCTTTCTGATTTTAGAAACTGCATTAAAGAAGGGGTGCACCGGTCCTGGAGATACTGCAATACCAGGTCAATGCGTGGAGTGGACAGAGCAAGCTCTTTTTCCATCTCCCTGTTCTAAAAATCCATTTAATATATGGTCCCCAGATAGGGGACGTATCAGATATTAAACTGATAAGAACAGATACTACACTTGATCTTAGCCAAAAGGCCGAGAAGCGATAACCAGAATTGGTTTCCGACTACGGTGCCACCCAAGGATTCTGAAAAGTCCATTTGTGGAGATGGCCACCTGGACTCCCGTTAAGAAGACATGCTGTCAACCTCTAGATCCCTCACATGCCTGCACTTTTCGGCTTGCTGCTGCTGCAATCCACGCGTTTTAGATCTGCATAACTCCACCTCTTTTAGCACAGTACCCTCAACCCCCGGCTGTTCCCACCCGCCTCAACACCGTTGGAAGGGAGGAGAACCAATTAAGGCGGGGGGGGGGGGTGGAACGAGCAGCTGTCTACCCTTAGCAGGAGGGTTGCTGATTAATTACCTCTCCTGCTGCTGCTGCTGCTGGCTGTCCAGCAGCAGACTGAAGGTGGCTGCTGCTGTGCGCAGGTATATAAAGGCTCAGAGCCTATTATGACACGCGCAGCCAGCGTTCCATTGCCACATTCCGTCTACTGCAGGCGGGATACCTGGATGGCTGAATGTCACTGAGAAGCTCACAGAGACCGCCATAAGCAACAGTTTAAAAGAATGCCACAGACTAATCAACCAAACTTTTTGGGTTGGTTTCTCTTTTATAGTCTGCAGGCATTAAATGAAAGAAGTCAGTGTTCCAGCAGAGGGAGACAACGTTTCAGAAAAGGCATTGTAGCAAACCAAAAAAGAAATTTTAAGCGCAGCAGAGTAACCAGCTCACATACCTGTTAGCTCAGGTGAGTTTAAAAGGCTGCTGTTGATAACAAGGGCATTTGCTAAATAGATGGTGTGTGTGCAACAATATACTGAAAGGTCAATTATATTGTGCAGCTTATCTCACCACCTGTAGTTATTTAGGTGAAAGCTCCAAAATGCTTGCCTAATATGTCTGTTTATCCAAAAGGAAGTATAGAGGGAGAGCTAGATAGATAGCATTGCATTACATTACATTACATGGCAATGCAATGCACAGTTGCTGAAGTTGAACCAAAATGAGCTTGTCATCTGGCTTCTGCAACTTTTAACATGAAAAATCCAATGAGGAGAAGAAAAGCAAAGCCAAAGAGTCCATCCCAAAATCCGACAAACAAGCAAAATGAACAAAAAGCATTGAATTCAATTCTTTCTGATTTTAGAAACTGCATTAAAGAAGGGGTGCACCGGTCCTGGAGATACTGCAATACCAGGTCAATGCGTGGAGTGGACAGAGCAAGCTCTTTTTCCATCTCCCTGTTCTAAAAATCCATTTAATATATGGTCCCCAGATAGGGGACGTATCAGATATTAAACTGATAAGAACAGATACTACACTTGATCTTAGCCAAAAGGCCGAGAAGCGATAACCAGAATTGGTTTCCGACTACGGTGCCACCCAAGGATTCTGAAAAGTCCATTTGTGGAGATGGCCACCTGGACTCCCGTTAAGAAGACATGCTGTCAACCTCTAGATCCCTCACATGCCTGCACTTTTCGGCTTGCTGCTGCTGCAATCCACGCGTTTTAGATCTGCATAACTCCACCTCTTTTAGCACAGTACCCTCAACCCCCGGCTGTTCCCACCCGCCTCAACACCGTTGGAAGGGAGGAGAACCAATTAAGGCGGGGGGGGGGTGGAACGAGCAGCTGTCTACCCTTAGCAGGAGGGTTGCTGATTAATTACCTCTCCTGCTGCTGCTGCTGCTGGCTGTCCAGCAGCAGACTGAAGGTGGCTGCTGCTGTGCGCAGGTATATAAAGGCTCAGAGCCTATTATGACACGCGCAGCCAGCGTTCCATTGCCACATTCCGTCTACTGCAGGCGGGATACCTGGATGGCTGAATGTCACTGAGAAGCTCACAGAGACCGCCATAAGCAACAGTTTAAAAGAATGCCACAGACTAATCAACCAAACTTTTTGGGTTGGTTTCTCTTTTATAGTCTGCAGGCATTAAATGAAAGAAGTCAGTGTTCCAGCAGAGGGAGACAACGTTTCAGAAAAGGCATTGTAGCAAACCAAAAAAGAAATTTTAAGCGCAGCAGAGTAACCAGCTCACATACCTGTTAGCTCAGGTGAGTTTAAAAGGCTGCTGTTGATAACAAGGGCATTTGCTAAATAGATGGTGTGTGTGCAACAATATACTGAAAGGTCAATTATATTGTGCAGCTTATCTCACCACCTGTAGTTATTTAGGTGAAAGCTCCAAAATGCTTGCCTAATATGTCTGTTTATCCAAAAGGAAGTATAGAGGGAGAGCTAGATAGATAGCATTGCATTACATTACATTACATGGCAATGCAATGCACAGTTGCTGAAGTTGAACCAAAATGAGCTTGTCATCTGGCTTCTGCAACTTTTAACATGAAAAATCCAATGAGGAGAAGAAAAGCAAAGCCAAAGAGTCCATCCCAAAATCCGACAAACAAGCAAAATGAACAAAAAGCATTGAATTCAATTCTTTCTGATTTTAGAAACTGCATTAAAGAAGGGGTGCACCGGTCCTGGAGATACTGCAATACCAGGTCAATGCGTGGAGTGGACAGAGCAAGCTCTTTTTCCATCTCCCTGTTCTAAAAATCCATTTAATATATGGTCCCCAGATAGGGGACGTATCAGATATTAAACTGATAAGAACAGATACTACACTTGATCTTAGCCAAAAGGCCGAGAAGCGATAACCAGAATTGGTTTCCGACTACGGTGCCACCCAAGGATTCTGAAAAGTCCATTTGTGGAGATGGCCACCTGGACTCCCGTTAAGAAGACATGCTGTCAACCTCTAGATCCCTCACATGCCTGCACTTTTCGGCTTGCTGCTGCTGCAATCCACGCGTTTTAGATCTGCATAACTCCACCTCTTTTAGCACAGTACCCTCAACCCCCGGCTGTTCCCACCCGCCTCAACACCGTTGGAAGGGAGGAGAACCAATTAAGGCGGGGGGGGGGGTGGAACGAGCAGCTGTCTACCCTTAGCAGGAGGGTTGCTGATTAATTACCTCTCCTGCTGCTGCTGCTGGCTGTCCAGCAGCAGACTGAAGGTGGCTGCTGCTGTGCGCAGGTATATAAAGGCTCAGAGCCTATTATGACACGCGCAGCCAGCGTTCCATTGCCACATTCCGTCTACTGCAGGCGGGATACCTGGATGGCTGAATGTCACTGAGAAGCTCACAGAGACCGCCATAAGCAACAGTTTAAAAGAATGCCACAGACTAATCAACCAAACTTTTTGGGTTGGTTTCTCTTTTATAGTCTGCAGGCATTAAATGAAAGAAGTCAGTGTTCCAGCAGAGGGAGACAACGTTTCAGAAAAGGCATTGTAGCAAACCAAAAAAGAAATTTTAAGCGCAGCAGAGTAACCAGCTCACATACCTGTTAGCTCAGGTGAGTTTAAAAGGCTGCTGTTGATAACAAGGGCATTTGCTAAATAGATGGTGTGTGTGCAACAATATACTGAAAGGTCAATTATATTGTGCAGCTTATCTCACCACCTGTAGTTATTTAGGTGAAAGCTCCAAAATGCTTGCCTAATATGTCTGTTTATCCAAAAGGAAGTATAGAGGGAGAGCTAGATAGATAGCATTGCATTACATTACATTACATGGCAATGCAATGCACAGTTGCTGAAGTTGAACCAAAATGAGCTTGTCATCTGGCTTCTGCAACTTTTAACATGAAAAATCCAATGAGGAGAAGAAAAGCAAAGCCAAAGAGTCCATCCCAAAATCCGACAAACAAGCAAAATGAACAAAAAGCATTGAATTCAATTCTTTCTGATTTTAGAAACTGCATTAAAGAAGGGGTGCACCGGTCCTGGAGATACTGCAACACCAGGTCAATGCGTGGAGTGGACAGAGCAAGCTCTTTTTCCATCTCCCTGTTCTAAAAATCCATTTAATATATGGTCCCCAGATAGGGGACGTATCAGATATTAAACTGATAAGAACAGATACTACACTTGATCTTAGCCAAAAGGCCGAGAAGCGATAACCAGAATTGGTTTCCGACTACGGTGCCACCCAAGGATTCTGAAAAGTCCATTTGTGGAGATGGCCACCTGGACTCCCGTTAAGAAGACATGCTGTCAACCTCTAGATCCCTCACATGCCTGCACTTTTCGGCTTGCTGCTGCTGCAATCCACGCGTTTTAGATCTGCATAACTCCACCTCTTTTAGCACAGTACCCTCAACCCCCGGCTGTTCCCACCCGCCTCAACACCGTTGGAAGGGAGGAGAACCAATTAAGGCGGGGGGGGGGTGGAACGAGCAGCTGTCTACCCTTAGCAGGAGGGTTGCTGATTAATTACCTCTCCTGCTGCTGCTGCTGCTGGCTGTCCAGCAGCAGACTGAAGGTGGCTGCTGCTGTGCGCAGGTATATAAAGGCTCAGAGCCTATTATGACACGCGCAGCCAGCGTTCCATTGCCACATTCCGTCTACTGCAGGCGGGATACCTGGATGGCTGAATGTCACTGAGAAGCTCACAGAGACCGCCATAAGCAACAGTTTAAAAGAATGCCACAGACTAATCAACCAAACTTTTTGGGTTGGTTTCTCTTTTATAGTCTGCAGGCATTAAATGAAAGAAGTCAGTGTTCCAGCAGAGGGAGACAACGTTTCAGAAAAGGCATTGTAGCAAACCAAAAAAGAAATTTTAAGCGCAGCAGAGTAACCAGCTCACATACCTGTTAGCTCAGGTGAGTTTAAAAGGCTGCTGTTGATAACAAGGGCATTTGCTAAATAGATGGTGTGTGTGCAACAATATACTGAAAGGTCAATTATATTGTGCAGCTTATCTCACCACCTGTAGTTATTTAGGTGAAAGCTCCAAAATGCTTGCCTAATATGTCTGTTTATCCAAAAGGAAGTATAGAGGGAGAGCTAGATAGATAGCATTGCATTACATTACATTACATGGCAATGCAATGCACAGTTGCTGAAGTTGAACCAAAATGAGCTTGTCATCTGGCTTCTGCAACTTTTAACATGAAAAATCCAATGAGGAGAAGAAAAGCAAAGCCAAAGAGTCCATCCCAAAATCCGACAAACAAGCAAAATGAACAAAAAGCATTGAATTCAATTCTTTCTGATTTTAGAAACTGCATTAAAGAAGGGGTGCACCGGTCCTGGAGATACTGCAATACCAGGTCAATGCGTGGAGTGGACAGAGCAAGCTCTTTTTCCATCTCCCTGTTCTAAAAATCCATTTAATATATGGTCCCCAGATAGGGGACGTATCAGATATTAAACTGATAAGAACAGATACTACACTTGATCTTAGCCAAAAGGCCGAGAAGCGATAACCAGAATTGGTTTCCGACTACGGTGCCACCCAAGGATTCTGAAAAGTCCATTTGTGGAGATGGCCACCTGGACTCCCGTTAAGAAGACATGCTGTCAACCTCTAGATCCCTCACATGCCTGCACTTTTCGGCTTGCTGCTGCTGCAATCCACGCGTTTTAGATCTGCATAACTCCACCTCTTTTAGCACAGTACCCTCAACCCCCGGCTGTTCCCACCCGCCTCAACACCGTTGGAAGGGAGGAGAACCAATTAAGGCGGGGGGGGGGGTGGAACGAGCAGCTGTCTACCCTTAGCAGGAGGGTTGCTGATTAATTACCTCTCCTGCTGCTGCTGCTGGCTGTCCAGCAGCAGACTGAAGGTGGCTGCTGCTGTGCGCAGGTATATAAAGGCTCAGAGCCTATTATGACACGCGCAGCCAGCGTTCCATTGCCACATTCCGTCTACTGCAGGCGGGATACCTGGATGGCTGAATGTCACTGAGAAGCTCACAGAGACCGCCATAAGCAACAGTTTAAAAGAATGCCACAGACTAATCAACCAAACTTTTTGGGTTGGTTTCTCTTTTATAGTCTGCAGGCATTAAATGAAAGAAGTCAGTGTTCCAGCAGAGGGAGACAACGTTTCAGAAAAGGCATTGTAGCAAACCAAAAAAGAAATTTTAAGCGCAGCAGAGTAACCAGCTCACATACCTGTTAGCTCAGGTGAGTTTAAAAGGCTGCTGTTGATAACAAGGGCATTTGCTAAATAGATGGTGTGTGTGCAACAATATACTGAAAGGTCAATTATATTGTGCAGCTTATCTCACCACCTGTAGTTATTTAGGTGAAAGCTCCAAAATGCTTGCCTAATATGTCTGTTTATCCAAAAGGAAGTATAGAGGGAGAGCTAGATAGATAGCATTGCATTACATTACATTACATGGCAATGCAATGCACAGTTGCTGAAGTTGAACCAAAATGAGCTTGTCATCTGGCTTCTGCAACTTTTAACATGAAAAATCCAATGAGGAGAAGAAAAGCAAAGCCAAAGAGTCCATCCCAAAATCCGACAAACAAGCAAAATGAACAAAAAGCATTGAATTCAATTCTTTCTGATTTTAGAAACTGCATTAAAGAAGGGGTGCACCGGTCCTGGAGATACTGCAACACCAGGTCAATGCGTGGAGTGGACAGAGCAAGCTCTTTTTCCATCTCCCTGTTCTAAAAATCCATTTAATATATGGTCCCCAGATAGGGGACGTATCAGATATTAAACTGATAAGAACAGATACTACACTTGATCTTAGCCAAAAGGCCGAGAAGCGATAACCAGAATTGGTTTCCGACTACGGTGCCACCCAAGGATTCTGAAAAGTCCATTTGTGGAGATGGCCACCTGGACTCCCGTTAAGAAGACATGCTGTCAACCTCTAGATCCCTCACATGCCTGCACTTTTCGGCTTGCTGCTGCTGCAATCCACGCGTTTTAGATCTGCATAACTCCACCTCTTTTAGCACAGTACCCTCAACCCCCGGCTGTTCCCACCCGCCTCAACACCGTTGGAAGGGAGGAGAACCAATTAAGGCGGGGGGGGGGTGGAACGAGCAGCTGTCTACCCTTAGCAGGAGGGTTGCTGATTAATTACCTCTCCTGCTGCTGCTGCTGCTGGCTGTCCAGCAGCAGACTGAAGGTGGCTGCTGCTGTGCGCAGGTATATAAAGGCTCAGAGCCTATTATGACACGCGCAGCCAGCGTTCCATTGCCACATTCCGTCTACTGCAGGCGGGATACCTGGATGGCTGAATGTCACTGAGAAGCTCACAGAGACCGCCATAAGCAACAGTTTAAAAGAATGCCACAGACTAATCAACCAAACATTTTGGGTTGGTTTCTCTTTTATAGTCTGCAGGCATTAAATGAAAGAAGTCAGTGTTCCAGCAGAGGGAGTCAACGTTTCAGAAAAGGCATTGTAGCAAACCAAAAAAGAAATTTTAAGCGCAGCAGAGTAACCAGCTCACATACCTGTTAGCTCAGGTGAGTTTAAAAGGCTGCTGTTGATAACAAGGGCATTTGCTAAATAGATGGTGTGTGTGCAACAATATACTGAAAGGTCAATTATATTGTGCAGCTTATCTCACCACCTGTAGTTATTTAGGTGAAAGCTCCAAAATGCTTGCCTAATATGTCTGTTTATCCAAAAGGAAGTATAGAGGGAGAGCTAGATAGATAGCATTGCATTACATTACATTACATGGCAATGCAATGCACAGTTGCTGAAGTTGAACCAAAATGAGCTTGTCATCTGGCTTCTGCAACTTTTAACATGAAAAATCCAATAAGGAGAAGAAAAGCAAAGCCAAAGAGTCCATCCCAAAATCCGACAAACAAGCAAAATGAACAAAAAGCATTGAATTCAATTCTTTCTGATTTTAGAAACTGCATTAAAGAAGGGGTGCACTGGTCCTGGAGATACTGCAATACCAGGTCAATGCGTGGAGTGGACAGAGCAAGCTCTTTTTCCATCTCCCTGTTCTAAAAATCCATTTAATATATGGTCCCCAGATAGGGGACGTATCAGATATTAAACTGATAAGAACAGATACTACACTTGATCTTAGCCAAAAGGCCGAGAAGCGATAACCAGAATTGGTTTCCGACTACGGTGCCACCCAAGGATTCTGAAAAGTCCATTTGTGGAGATGGCCACCTGGACTCCCGTTAAGAAGACATGCTGTCAACCTCTAGATCCCTCACATGCCTGCAGTTTTCGGCTTGCTGCTGCTGCAATCCACGCGTTTTAGATCTGCATAACTCCACCTCTTTTAGCACAGTACCCTCAACCCCCGGCTGTTCCCACCCGCCTCAACACCGTTGGAAGGGAGGAGAACCAATTAAGGCGGGGGGGGGTGGAACGAGCAGCTGTCTACCCTTAGCAGGAGGGTTGCGGATTAATTACCTCTCCTGCTGCTGCTGCTGCTGGCTGTCCAGCAGCAGACTGAAGGTGGCTGCTGCTGTGCGCAGGTATATAAAGGCTCAGAGCCTATTATGACACCCGCAGCCAGCGTTCCATTGCCACATTCCGTCTACTGCAGGCGGGATACCTGGATGGCTGAATGTCACTGAGAAGCTCACAGAGACCGCCATAAGCAACAGTTTAAAAGAATGCCACAGACTAATCAACCAAACATTTTGGGTTGGTTTCTCTTTTATAGTCTGCAGGCATTAAATGAAAGAAGTCAGTGTTCCAGCAGAGGGAGTCAACGTTTCAGAAAAGGCATTGTAGCAAACCAAAAAAGAAATTTTAAGCGCAGCAGAGTAACCAGCTCACATACCTGTTAGCTCAGGTGAGTTTAAAAGGCTGCTGTTGATAACAAGGGCATTTGCTAAATAGATGGTGTGTGTGCAACAATATACTGAAAGGTCAATTATATTGTGCAGCTTATCTCACCACCTGTAGTTATTTAGGTGAAAGCTCCAAAATGCTTGCCTAATATGTCTGTTTATCCAAAAGGAAGTATAGAGGGAGAGCTAGATAGATAGCATTGCATTACATTACATTACATGGCAATGCAATGCACAGTTGCTGAAGTTGAACCAAAATGAGCTTGTCATCTGGCTTCTGCAACTTTTAACATGAAAAATCCAATGAGGAGAAGAAAAGCAAAGCCAAAGAGTCCATCCCAAAATCCGACAAACAAGCAAAATGAACAAAAAGCATTGAATTCAATTCTTTCTGATTTTAGAAACTGCATTAAAGAAGGGGTGCACCGGTCCTGGAGATACTGCAATACCAGGTCAATGCGTGGAGTGGACAGAGCAAGCTCTTTTTCAATCTCCCTGTTCTAAAAATCCATTTAATATATGGTCCCCAGATAGGGGACGTATCAGATATTAAACTGATAAGAACAGATACTACACTTGATCTTAGCCAAAAGGCCGAGAAGCGATAACCAGAATTGGTTTCCGACTACGGTGCCACCCAAGGATTCTGAAAAGTCCATTTGTGGAGATGGCCACCTGGACTCCCGTTAAGAAGACATGCTGTCAACCTCTAGATCCCTCACATGCCTGCACTTTTCGGCTTGCTGCTGCTGCAATCCACGCGTTTTAGATCTGCATAACTCCACCTCTTTTAGCACAGTACCCTCAACCCCCGGCTGTTCCCACCCGCCTCAACACCGTTGGAAGGGAGGAGAACCAATTAAGGTGGGGGGGGGATGGGGTGGAACGAGCAGCTGTCTACCCTTAGCAGGAGGGTTGCTGATTAATTACCTCTCCTGCTGCTGCTGCTGCTGGCTGTCCAGCAGCAGACTGAAGGTGGCTGCTGCTGTGCGCAGGTATATAAAGGCTCAGAGCCTATTATGACACGCGCAGCCAGCGTTCCATTGCCACATTCCGTCTACTGCAGGCGGGATACCTGGATGGCTGAATGTCACTGAGAAGCTCACAGAGACCGCCATAAGCAACAGTTTAAAAGAATGCCACAGACTAATCAACCAAACTTTTTGGGTTGGTTTCTCTTTTATAGTCTGCAGGCATTAAATGAAAGAAGTCAGTGTTCCAGCAGAGGGAGACAACGTTTCAGAAAAGGCATTGTAGCAAACCAAAAAAGAAATTTTAAGCGCAGCAGAGTAACCAGCTCACATACCTGTTAGCTCAGGTGAGTTTAAAAGGCTGCTGTTGATAACAAGGGCATTTGCTAAATAGATGGTGTGTGTGCAACAATATACTGAAAGGTCAATTATATTGTGCAGCTTATCTCACCACCTGTAGTTATTTAGGTGAAAGCTCCAAAATGCTTGCCTAATATGTCTGTTTATCCAAAAGGAAGTATAGAGGGAGAGCTAGATAGATAGCATTGCATTACATTACATTACATGGCAATGCAATGCACAGTTGCTGAAGTTGAACCAAAATGAGCTTGTCATCTGGCTTCTGCAACTTTTAACATGAAAAATCCAATGAGGAGAAGAAAAGCAAAGCCAAAGAGTCCATCCCAAAATCCGACAAACAAGCAAAATGAACAAAAAGCATTGAATTCAATTCTTTCTGATTTTAGAAACTGCATTAAAGAAGGGGTGCACCGGTCCTGGAGATACTGCAATACCAGGTCAATGCGTGGAGTGGACAGAGCAAGCTCTTTTTCCATCTCCCTGTTCTAAAAATCCATTTAATATATGGTCCCCAGATAGGGGACGTATCAGATATTAAACTGATAAGAACAGATACTACACTTGATCTTAGCCAAAAGGCCGAGAAGCGATAACCAGAATTGGTTTCCGACTACGGTGCCACCCAAGGATTCTGAAAAGTCCATTTGTGGAGATGGCCACCTGGACTCCCGTTAAGAAGACATGCTGTCAACCTCTAGATCCCTCACATGCCTGCACTTTTCGGCTTGCTGCTGCTGCAATCCACGCGTTTTAGATCTGCATAACTCCACCTCTTTTAGCACAGTACCCTCAACCCCCGGCTGTTCCCACCCGCCTCAACACCGTTGGAAGGGAGGAGAACCAATTAAGGCGGGGGGGGGGGGTGGAACGAGCAGCTGCCTACCCTTAGCAGGAGGGTTGCTGATTAATTACCTCTCCTGCTGCTGCTGCTGCTGGCTGTCCAGCAGCAGACTGAAGGTGGCTGCTGCTGTGCGCAGGTATATAAAGGCTCAGAGCCTATTATGACACGCGCAGCCAGCGTTCCATTGCCACATTCCGTCTACTGCAGGCGGGATACCTGGATGGCTGAATGTCACTGAGAAGCTCACAGAGACCGCCATAAGCAACAGTTTAAAAGAATGCCACAGACTAATCAACCAAACTTTTTGGGTTGGTTTCTCTTTTATAGTCTGCAGGCATTAAATGAAAGAAGTCAGTGTTCCAGCAGAGGGAGACAACGTTTCAGAAAAGGCATTGTAGCAAACCAAAAAAGAAATTTTAAGCGCAGCAGAGTAACCAGCTCACATACCTGTTAGCTCAGGTGAGTTTAAAAGGCTGCTGTTGATAACAAGGGCATTTGCTAAATAGATGGTGTGTGTGCAACAATATACTGAAAGGTCAATTATATTGTGCAGCTTATCTCACCACCTGTAGTTATTTAGGTGAAAGCTCCAAAATGCTTGCCTAATATGTCTGTTTATCCAAAAGGAAGTATAGAGGGAGAGCTAGATAGATAGCATTGCATTACATTACATTACATGGCAATGCAATGCACAGTTGCTGAAGTTGAACCAAAATGAGCTTGTCATCTGGCTTCTGCAACTTTTAACATGAAAAATCCAATGAGGAGAAGAAAAGCAAAGCCAAAGAGTCCATCCCAAAATCCGACAAACAAGCAAAATGAACAAAAAGCATTGAATTCAATTCTTTCTGATTTTAGAAACTGCATTAAAGAAGGGGTGCACCGGTCCTGGAGATACTGCAATACCAGGTCAATGCGTGGAGTGGACAGAGCAAGCTCTTTTTCCATCTCCCTGTTCTAAAAATCCATTTAATATATGGTCCCCAGATAGGGGACGTATCAGATATTAAACTGATAAGAACAGATACTACACTTGATCTTAGCCAAAAGGCCGAGAAGCGATAACCAGAATTGGTTTCCGACTACGGTGCCACCCAAGGATTCTGAAAAGTCCATTTGTGGAGATGGCCACCTGGACTCCCGTTAAGAAGACATGCTGTCAACCTCTAGATCCCTCACATGCCTGCACTTTTCGGCTTGCTGCTGCTGCAATCCACGCGTTTTAGATCTGCATAACTCCACCTCTTTTAGCACAGTACCCTCAACCCCCGGCTGTTCCCACCCGCCTCAACACCGTTGGAAGGGAGGAGAACCAATTAAGGCGGGGGGGGGGGGTGGAACGAGCAGCTGTCTACCCTTAGCAGGAGGGTTGCTGATTAATTACCTCTCCTGCTGCTGCTGCTGCTGGCTGTCCAGCAGCAGACTGAAGGTGGCTGCTGCTGTGCGCAGGTATATAAAGGCTCAGAGCCTATTATGACACGCGCAGCCAGCGTTCCATTGCCACATTCCGTCTACTGCAGGCGGGATACCTGGATGGCTGAATGTCACTGAGAAGCTCACAGAGACCGCCATAAGCAACAGTTTAAAAGAATGCCACAGACTAATCAACCAAACTTTTTGGGTTGGTTTCTCTTTTATAGTCTGCAGGCATTAAATGAAAGAAGTCAGTGTTCCAGCAGAGGGAGACAACGTTTCAGAAAAGGCATTGTAGCAAACCAAAAAAGAAATTTTAAGCGCAGCAGAGTAACCAGCTCACATACCTGTTAGCTCAGGTGAGTTTAAAAGGCTGCTGTTGATAACAAGGGCATTTGCTAAATAGATGGTGTGTGTGCAACAATATACTGAAAGGTCAATTATATTGTGCAGCTTATCTCACCACCTGTAGTTATTTAGGTGAAAGCTCCAAAATGCTTGCCTAATATGTCTGTTTATCCAAAAGGAAGTATAGAGGGAGAGCTAGATAGATAGCATTGCATTACATTACATTACATGGCAATGCAATGCACAGTTGCTGAAGTTGAACCAAAATGAGCTTGTCATCTGGCTTCTGCAACTTTTAACATGAAAAATCCAATGAGGAGAAGAAAAGCAAAGCCAAAGAGTCCATCCCAAAATCCGACAAACAAGCAAAATGAACAAAAAGCATTGAATTCAATTCTTTCTGATTTTAGAAACTGCATTAAAGAAGGGGTGCACCGGTCCTGGAGATACTGCAATACCAGGTCAATGCGTGGAGTGGACAGAGCAAGCTCTTTTTCCATCTCCCTGTTCTAAAAATCCATTTAATATATGGTCCCCAGATAGGGGACGTATCAGATATTAAACTGTTAAGAACAGATACTACACTTGATCTTAGCCAAAAGGCCGAGAAGCGATAACCAGAATTGGTTTCCGACTACGGTGCCACCCAAGGATTCTGAAAAGTCCATTTGTGGAGATGGCCACCTGGACTCCCGTTAAGAAGACATGCTGTCAACCTCTAGATCCCTCACATGCCTGCACTTTTCGGCTTGCTGCTGCTGCAATCCACGCGTTTTAGATCTGCATAACTCCACCTCTTTTAGCACAGTACCCTCAACCCCCGGCTGTTCCCACCCGCCTCAACACCGTTGGAAGGGAGGAGAACCAATTAAGGCGGGGGGGGGGTGGAACGAGCAGCTGTCTACCCTTAGCAGGAGGGTTGCTGATTAATTACCTCTCCTGCTGCTGCTGCTGCTGGCTGTACAGCAGCAGACTGAAGGTGGCTGCTGCTGTGCGCAGGTATATAAAGGCTCAGAGCCTATTATGACACGCGCAGCCAGCGTTCCATTGCCACATTCCGTCTACTGCAGGCGGGATACCTGGATGGCTGAATGTCACTGAGAAGCTCACAGAGACCGCCATAAGCAACAGTTTAAAAGAATGCCACAGACTAATCAACCAAACTTTTTGGGTTGGTTTCTCTTTTATAGTCTGCAGGCATTAAATGAAAGAAGTCAGTGTTCCAGCAGAGGGAGACAACGTTTTAGAAAAGGCATTGTAGCAAACCAAAAAAGAAATTTTAAGCGCAGCAGAGTAACCAGCTCACATACCTGTTAGCACAGGTGAGTTTAAAAGGCTGCTGTTGATAACAAGGGCATTTGCTAAATAGATGGTGTGTGTGCAACAATATACTGAAAGGTCAATTATATTGTGCAGCTTATCTCACCACCTGTAGTTATTTAGGTGAAAGCTCCAAAATGCTTGCCTAATATGTCTGTTTATCCAAAAGGAAGTATAGAGGGAGAGCTAGATAGATAGCATTGCATTACATTACATTACATGGCAATGCAATGCACAGTTGCTGAAGTTGAACCAAAATGAGCTTGTCATCTGGCTTCTGCAACTTTTAACATGAAAAATCCAATGAGGAGAAGAAAAGCAAAGCCAAAGAGTCCATCCCAAAATCCGACAAACAAGCAAAATGAACAAAAAGCATTGAATTCAATTCTTTCTGATTTTAGAAACTGCATTAAAGAAGGGGTGCACCGGTCCTGGAGATACTGCAATACCAGGTCAATGCGTGGAGTGGACAGAGCAAGCTCTTTTTCCATCTCCCTGTTCTAAAAATCCATTTAATATATGGTCCCCAGATAGGGGACGTATCAGATATTAAACTGATAAGAACAGATTTTTTTGATTGAAGCTGCATCCAAGGCACTGAAAAATGTGACCGAAGTCACACCAAAACAGCGCACGAGGCGAGGATTCATGTGGACCCTTCCCGGAGGAGAGGGTCCCCAATAAACCATCCCCATCCCTCCGAGCCAGAAGGCCACAGCGAGGGTCAGGGATCTCCGATGCTCTCCCTAGCCGAAGCCGGAGAAGAGCCGTTTTCGTGCTCCCAGCTTCCATCTAGGCTGCCACCCTAGTGGAGCTGGAGCCTGTGTTGGTTTCTCAGCCCAAAGCTGACCGGACCTCCGACCGGGTTTATAAAAATTCCCCTTCCTAGCCCGGAGGCCAGGAATAGGGGGGGGTTGCACAGAAAGTATGATTGGCAAAGGTGCGGCGTGCTACGAAGCCAAGTCTTTCTGGGGTTCCCAGTCCCAGTAAGCTTGGACTCCCACCAGGGCGCCTACTCCTGGGGCACATTGCTCCAAAGCCCTCACACTTACCCAGCCTAGTGACTTCGATCCTGGAGGGCCATGTTTTCCATCAGATAACTCTATGAGCCACCTGGCGTACTAACAAGTGCACCAAACCAGTGTGTAATATGCATCAATTTACTAGGGCAGCCCAAGGACAAAACTGCCTTTTCAAAAGATACTACACTTGATCTTAGCCAAAAGGCCGAGAAGCGATAACCAGAATTGGTTTCCGACTACGGTGCCACCCAAGGATTCTGAAAAGTCCATTTGTGGAGATGGCCACCTGGACTCCCGTTAAGAAGACATGCTGTCAACCTCTAGATCCCTCACATGCCTGCACTTTTCGGCTTGCTGCTGCTGCAATCCACGCGTTTTAGATCTGCATAACTCCACCTCTTTTAGCACAGTACCCTCAACCCCCGGCTGTTCCCACCCGCCTCAACACCGTTGGAAGGGAGGAGAACCAATTAAGGCGGGGGGGGGGGTGGAACGAGCAGCTGTCTACCCTTAGCAGGAGGGTTGCTGATTAATTACCTCTCCTGCTGCTGCTGCTGCTGGCTGTCCAGCAGCAGACTGAAGGTGGCTGCTGCTGTGCGCAGGTATATAAAGGCTCAGAGCCTATTATGACACGCGCAGCCAGCGTTCCATTGCCACATTCCGTCTACTGCAGGCGGAATACCTGGATGGCTGAATGTCACTGAGAAGCTCACAGAGACCGCCATAAGCAACAGTTTAAAAGAATGCCACAGACTAATCAACCAAACTTTTTGGGTTGGTTTCTCTTTTATAGTCTGCAGGCATTAAATGAAAGAAGTCAGTGTTCCAGCAGAGGGAGACAACGTTTCAGAAAAGGCATTGTACCAAACCAAAAAAGAAATTTTAAGCGCAGCAGAGTAACCAGCTCACATACCTGTTAGCTCAGGTGAGTTTAAAAGGCTGCTGTTGATAACAAGGGCATTTGCTAAATAGATGGTGTGTGTGCAACAATATACTGAAAGGTCAATTATATTGTGCAGCTTATCTCACCACCTGTAGTTATTTAGGTGAAAGCTCCAAAATGCTTGCCTAATATGTCTGTTTATCCAAAAGGAAGTATAGAGGGAGAGCTAGATAGATAGCATTGCATTACATTACATTACATGGCAATGCAATGCACAGTTGCTGAAGTTGAACCAAAATGAGCTTGTCATCTGGCTTCTGCAACTTTTAACATGAAAAATCCAATGAGGAGAAGAAAAGCAAAGCCAAAGAGTCCATCCCAAAATCCGACAAACAAGCAAAATGAACAAAAAGCATTGAATTCAATTCTTTCTGATTTTAGAAACTGCATTAAAGAAGGGGTGCACCGGTCCTGGAGATACTGCAATACCAGGTCAATGCGTGGAGTGGACAGAGCAAGCTCTTTTTCCATCTCCCTGTTCTAAAAATCCATTTAATATATGGTCCCCAGATAGGGGACGTATCAGATATTAAACTGATAAGAACAGATACTACACTTGATCTTAGCCAAAAGGCCGAGAAGCGATAACCAGAATTGGTTTCCGACTACGGTGCCACCCAAGGATTCTGAAAAGTCCATTTGTGGAGATGGCCACCTGGACTCCCGTTAAGAAGACATGCTGTCAACCTCTAGATCCCTCACATGCCTGCACTTTTCGGCTTGCTGCTGCTGCAATCCACGCGTTTTAGATCTGCATAACTCCACCTCTTTTAGCACAGTACCCTCAACCCCCGGCTGTTCCCACCCGCCTCAACACCGTTGGAAGGGAGGAGAACCAATTAAGGCGGGGGGGGGGGTGGAACGAGCAGCTGTCTACCCTTAGCAGGAGGGTTGCTGATTAATTACCTCTCCTGCTGCTGCTGCTGCTGGCTGTCCAGCAGCAGACTGAAGGTGGCTGCTGCTGTGCGCAGGTATATAAAGGCTCAGAGCCTATTATGACACGCGCAGCCAGCGTTCCATTGCCACATTCCGTCTACTGCAGGCGGGATACCTGGATGGCTGAATGTCACTGAGAAGCTCACAGAGACCGCCATAAGCAACAGTTTAAAAGAATGCCACAGACTAATCAACCAAACTTTTTGGGTTGGTTTCTCTTTTATAGTCTGCAGGCATTAAATGAAAGAAGTCAGTGTTCCAGCAGAGGGAGACAACGTTTCAGAAAAGGCATTGTAGCAAACCAAAAAAGAAATTTTAAGCGCAGCAGAGTAACCAGCTCACATACCTGTTAGCTCAGGTGAGTTTAAAAGGCTGCTGTTGATAACAAGGGCATTTGCTAAATAGATGGTGTGTGTGCAACAATATACTGAAAGGTCAATTATATTGTGCAGCTTATCTCACCACCTGTAGTTATTTAGGTGAAAGCTCCAAAATGCTTGCCTAATATGTCTGTTTATCCAAAAGGAAGTATAGAGGGAGAGCTAGATAGATAGCATTGCATTACATTACATTACATGGCAATGCAATGCACAGTTGCTGAAGTTGAACCAAAATGAGCTTGTCATCTGGCTTCTGCAACTTTTAACATGAAAAATCCAATGAGGAGAAGAAAAGCAAAGCCAAAGAGTCCATCCCAAAATCCGACAAACAAGCAAAATGAACAAAAAGCATTGAATTCAATTCTTTCTGATTTTAGAAACTGCATTAAAGAAGGGGTGCACCGGTCCTGGAGATACTGCAATACCAGGTCAATGCGTGGAGTGGACAGAGCAAGCTCTTTTTCCATCTCCCTGTTCTAAAAATCCATTTAATATATGGTCCCCAGATAGGGGACGTATCAGATATTAAACTGATAAGAACAGATACTACACTTGATCTTAGCCAAAAGGCCGAGAAGCGATAACCAGAATTGGTTTCCGACTACGGTGCCACCCAAGGATTCTGAAAAGTCCATTTGTGGAGATGGCCACCTGGACTCCCGTTAAGAAGACATGCTGTCAACCTCTAGATCCCTCACATGCCTGCACTTTTCGGCTTGCTGCTGCTGCAATCCACGCGTTTTAGATCTGCATAACTCCACCTCTTTTAGCACAGTGCCCTCAACCCCCGGCTGTTCCCACCCGCCTCAACACCGTTGGAAGGGAGGAGAACCAATTAAGGCGGGGGGGGGTGGAACGAGCAGCTGTCTACCCTTAGCAGGAGGGTTGCTGATTAATTACCTCTCCTGCTGCTGCTGCTGCTGGCTGTCCAGCAGCAGACTGAAGGTGGCTGCTGCTGTGCGCAGGTATATAAAGGCTCAGAGCCTATTATGACACGCGCAGCCAGCGTTCCATTGTCACATTCCGTCTACTGCAGGCGGGATACCTGGATGGCTGAATGTCACTGAGAAGCTCACAGAGACCGCCATAAGCAACAGTTTAAAAGAATGCCACAGACTAATCAACCAAACTTTTTGGGTTGGTTTCTCTTTTATAGTCTGCAGGCATTAAATGAAAGAAGTCAGTGTTCCAGCAGAGGGAGACAACGTTTCAGAAAAGGCATTGTAGCAAACCAAAAAAGAAATTTTAAGCGCAGCAGAGTAACCAGCTCACATACCTGTTAGCTCAGGTGAGTTTAAAAGGCTGCTGTTGATAACAAGGGCATTTGCTAAATAGATGGTGTGTGTGCAACAATATACTGAAAGGTCAATTATATTGTGCAGCTTATCTCACCACCTGTAGTTATTTAGGTGAAAGCTCCAAAATGCTTGCCTAATATGTCTGTTTATCCAAAAGGAAGTATAGAGGGAGAGCTAGATAGATAGCATTGCATTACATTACATTACATGCCAATGCAATGCACAGTTGCTGAAGTTGAACCAAAATGAGCTTGTCATCTGGCTTCTGCAACTTTTAACATGAAAAATCCAATGAGGAGAAGAAAAGCAAAGCCAAAGAGTCCATCCCAAAATCCGACAAACAAGCAAAATGAACAAAAAGCATTGAATTCAATTCTTTCTGATTTTAGAAACTGCATTAAAGAAGGGGTGCACCGGTCCTGGAGATACTGCAATACCAGGTCAATGCGTGGAGTGGACAGAGCAAGCTTTTTTTCCATCTCCCTGTTCTAAAAATCCATTTAATATATGGTCCCCAGATAGGGGACGTATCAGATATTAAACTGATAAGAACAGATACTACACTTGATCTTAGCCAAAAGGCCGAGAAGCGATAACCAGAATTGGTTTCCGACTACGGTGCCACCCAAGGATTCTGAAAAGTCCATTTGTGGAGATGGCCACCTGGACTCCCGTTAAGAAGACATGCTGTCAACCTCTAGATCCCTCACATGCCTGCACTTTTCGGCTTGCTGCTGCTGCAATCCACGCGTTTTAGATCTGCATAACTCCACCTCTTTTAGCACAGTACCCTCAACCCCCGGCTGTTCCCACCCGCCTCAACACCGTTGGAAGGGAGGAGAACCAATTAAGGCGGGGGGGGGGGTGGAACGAGCAGCTGTCTACCCTTAGCAGGAGGGTTGCTGATTAATTACCTCTCCTGCTGCTGCTGCTGCTGGCTGTCCAGCAGCAGACTGAAGGTGGCTGCTGCTGTGCGCAGGTATATAAAGGCTCAGAGCCTATTATGACACGCGCAGCCAGCGTTCCATTGCCACATTCCGTCTACTGCAGGCGGGATACCTGGATGGCTGAATGTCACTGAGAAGCTCACAGAGACCGCCATAAGCAACAGTTTAAAAGAATGCCACAGACTAATCAACCAAACTTTTTGGGTTGGTTTCTCTTTTATAGTCTGCAGGCATTAAATGAAAGAAGTCAGTGTTCCAGCAGAGGGAGACAACGTTTCAGAAAAGGCATTGTAGCAAACCAAAAAAGAAATTTTAAGCGCAGCAGAGTAACCAGCTCACATACCTGTTAGCTCAGGTGAGTTTAAAAGGCTGCTGTTGATAACAAGGGCATTTGCTAAATAGATGGTGTGTGTGCAACAATATACTGAAAGGTCAATTATATTGTGCAGCTTATCTCACCACCTGTAGTTATTTAGGTGAAAGCTCCAAAATGCTTGCCTAATATGTCTGTTTATCCAAAAGGAAGTATAGAGGGAGAGCTAGATAGATAGCATTGCATTACATTACATTACATGGCAATGCAATGCACAGTTGCTGAAGTTGAACCAAAATGAGCTTGTCATCTGGCTTCTGCAACTTTTAACATGAAAAATCCAATGAGGAGAAGAAAAGCAAAGCCAAAGAGTCCATCCCAAAATCCGACAAACAAGCAAAATGAACAAAAAGCATTGAATTCAATTCTTTCTGATTTTAGAAACTGCATTAAAGAAGGGGTGCACCGGTCCTGGAGATACTGCAATACCAGGTCAATGCGTGGAGTGGACAGAGCAAGCTCTTTTTCCATCTCCCTGTTCTAAAAATCCATTTAATATATGGTCCCCAGATAGGGGACGTATCAGATATTAAACTGATAAGAACAGATACTACACTTGATCTTAGCCAAAAGGCCGAGAAGCGATAACCAGAATTGGTTTCCGACTACGGTGCCACCCAAGGATTCTGAAAAGTCCATTTGTGGAGATGGCCACCTGGACTCCCGTTAAGAAGACATGCTGTCAACCTCTAGATCCCTCACATGCCTGCACTTTTCGGCTTGCTGCTGCTGCAATCCACGCGTTTTAGATCTGCATAACTCCACCTCTTTTAGCACAGTACCCTCAACCCCCGGCTGTTCCCACCCGCCTCAACACCGTTGGAAGGGAGGAGAACCAATTAAGGCGGGGGGGGGGTGGAACGAGCAGCTGTCTACCCTTAGCAGGAGGGTTGCTGATTAATTACCTCTCCTGCTGCTGCTGCTGCTGGCTGTCCAGCAGCAGACTGAAGGTGGCTGCTGCTGTGCGCAGGTATATAAAGGCTCAGAGCCTATTATGACACGCGCAGCCAGCGTTCCATTGCCACATTCCGTCTACTGCAGGCGGGATACCTGGATGGCTGAATGTCACTGAGAAGCTCACAGAGACCGCCATAAGCAACAGTTTAAAAGAATGCCACAGACTAATCAACCAAACTTTTTGGGTTGGTTTCTCTTTTATAGTCTGCAGGCATTAAATGAAAGAAGTCAGTGTTCCAGCAGAGGGAGACAACGTTTCAGAAAAGGCATTGTAGCAAACCAAAAAAGAAATTTTAAGCGCAGCAGAGTAACCAGCTCACATACCTGTTAGCTCAGTTGAGTTTAAAAGGCTGCTGTTGATAACAAGGGCATTTGCTAAATAGATGGTGTGTGTGCAACAATATACTGAAAGGTCAATTATATTGTGCAGCTTATCTCACCACCTGTAGTTATTTAGGTGAAAGCTCCAAAATGCTTGCCTAATATGTCTGTTCATCCAAAAGGAAGTATAGAGGGAGAGCTAGATAGATAGCATTGCATTACATTACATTACATGGCAATGCAATGCACAGTTGCTGAAGTTGAACCAAAATGAGCTTGTCATCTGGCTTCTGCAACTTTTAACATGAAAAATCCAATGAGGAGAAGAAAAGCAAAGCCAAAGAGTCCATCCCAAAATCCGACAAACAAGCAAAATGAACAAAAAGCATTGAATTCAATTCTTTCTGATTTTAGAAACTGCATTAAAGAAGGGGTGCACCAGTCCTGGAGATACTGCAATACCAGGTCAATGCGTGGAGTGGACAGAGCAAGCTCTTTTTCCATCTCCCTGTTCTAAAAATCCATTTAATATATGGTCCCCAGATAGGGGACGTATCAGATATTAAACTGATAAGAACAGATACTACACTTGATCTTAGCCAAAAGGCCGAGAAGCGATAACCAGAATTGGTTTCCGACTACGGTGCCACCCAAGGATTCTGAAAAGTCCATTTGTGGAGATGGCCACCTGGACTCCCGTTAAGAAGACATGCTGTCAACCTCTAGATCCCTCACATGCCTGCACTTTTCGGCTTGCTGCTGCTGCAATCCACGCGTTTTAGATCTGCATAACTCCACCTCTTTTAGCACAGTACCCTCAACCCCCGGCTGTTCCCACCCGCCTCAACACCGTTGGAAGGGAGGAGAACCAATTAAGGCGGGGGGGGGTGGAACGAGCAGCTGTCTACCCTTAGCAGGAGGGTTGCTGATTAATTACCTCTCCTGCTGCTGCTGCTGCTGGCTGTCCAGCAGCAGACTGAAGGTGGCTGCTGCTGTGCGCAGGTATATAAAGGCTCAGAGCCTATTATGACACGCGCAGCCAGCGTTCCATTGCCACATTCCGTCTACTGCAGGCGGGATACCTGGATGGCTGAATGTCACTGAGAAGCTCACAGAGACCGCCATAAGCAACAGTTTAAAAGAATGCCACAGACTAATCAACCAAACTTTTTGGGTTGGTTTCTCTTTTATAGTCTGCAGGCATTAAATGAAAGAAGTCAGTGTTCCAGCAGAGGGAGACAACGTTTCAGAAAAGGCATTGTAGCAAACCAAAAAAGAAATTTTAAGCGCAGCAGAGTAACCAGCTCACATACCTGTTAGCTCAGGTGAGTTTAAAAGGCTGCTGTTGATAACAAGGGCATTTGCTAAATAGATGGTGTGTGTGCAACAATATACTGAAAGGTCAATTATATTGTGCAGCTTATCTCACCACCTGTAGTTATTTAGGTGAAAGCTCCAAAATGCTTGCCTAATATGTCTGTTTATCCAAAAGGAAGTATAGAGGGAGAGCTAGATAGATAGCATTGCATTACATTACATTACATGGCAATGCAATGCACAGTTGCTGAAGTTGAACCAAAATGAGCTTGTCATCTGGCTTCTGCAACTTTTAACATGAAAAATCCAATGAGGAGAAGAAAAGCAAAGCCAAAGAGTCCATCCCAAAATCCGACAAACAAGCAAAATGAACAAAAAGCATTGAATTCAATTCTTTCTGATTTTAGAAACTGCATTAAAGAAGGGGTGCACCGGTCCTGGAGATACTGCAATACCAGGTCAATGCGTGGAGTGGACAGAGCAAGCTCTTTTTCCATCTCCCTGTTCTAAAAATCCATTTAATATATGGTCCCCAGATAGGGGACGTATCAGATATTAAACTGATAAGAACAGATACTACACTTGATCTTAGCCAAAAGGCCGAGAAGCGATAACCAGAATTGGTTTCCGACTACGGTGCCACCCAAGGATTCTGAAAAGTCCATTTGTGGAGATGGCCACCTGGACTCCCGTTAAGAAAACATGCTGTCAACCTCTAGATCCCTCACATGCCTGCACTTTTCGGCTTGCTGCTGCTGCAATCCACGCGTTTTAGATCTGCATAACTCCACCTCTTTTAGCACAGTACCCTCAACCCCCGGCTGTTCCCACCCGCCTCAACACCGTTGGAAGGGAGGAGAACCAATTAAGGCGGGGGGGGGGGTGGAACGAGCAGCTGCCTACCCTTAGCAGGAGGGTTGCTGATTAATTACCTCTCCTGCTGCTGCTGCTGCTGGCTGTCCAGCAGCAGACTGAAGGTGGCTGCTGCTGTGCGCAGGTATATAAAGGCTCAGAGCCTATTATGACACGCGCAGCCAGCGTTCCATTGCCACATTCCGTCTACTGCAGGCGGGATACCTGGATGGCTGAATGTCACTGAGAAGCTCACAGAGACCGCCATAAGCAACAGTTTAAAAGAATGCCACAGACTAATCAACCAAACTTTTTGGGTTGGTTTCTCTTTTATAGTCTGCAGGCATTAAATGAAAGAAGTCAGTGTTCCAGCAGAGGGAGACAACGTTTCAGAAAAGGCATTGTAGCAAACCAAAAAAGAAATTTTAAGCGCAGCAGAGTAACCAGCTCACATACCTGTTAGCTCAGGTGAGTTTAAAAGGCTGCTGTTGATAACAAGGGCATTTGCTAAATAGATGGTGTGTGTGCAACAATATACTGAAAGGTCAATTATATTGTGCAGCTTATCTCACCACCTGTAGTTATTTAGGTGAAAGCTCCAAAATGCTTGCCTAATATGTCTGTTTATCCAAAAGGAAGTATAGAGGGAGAGCTAGATAGATAGCATTGCATTACATTACATTACATGGCAATGCAATGCACAGTTGCTGAAGTTGAACCAAAATGAGCTTGTCATCTGGCTTCTGCAACTTTTAACATGAAAAATCCAATGAGGAGAAGAAAAGCAAAGCCAAAGAGTCCATCCCAAAATCCGACAAACAAGCAAAATGAACAAAAAGCATTGAATTCAATTCTTTCTGATTTTAGAAACTGCATTAAAGAAGGGGTGCACCGGTCCTGGAGATACTGCAATACCAGGTCAATGCGTGGAGTGGACAGAGCAAGCTCTTTTTCCATCTCCCTGTTCTAAAAATCCATTTAATATATGGTCCCCAGATAGGGGACGTATCAGATATTAAACTGATAAGAACAGATACTACACTTGATCTTAGCCAAAAGGCCGAGAAGCGATAACCAGAATTGGTTTCCGACTACGGTGCCACCCAAGGATTCTGAAAAGTCCATTTGTGGAGATGGCCACCTGGACTCCCGTTAAGAAAACATGCTGTTAACCTCTAGATCCCTCACATGCCTGCACTTTTCGGCTTGCTGCTGCTGCAATCCACGCGTTTTAGATCTGCATAACTCCACCTCTTTTAGCACAGTACCCTCAACCCCCGGCTGTTCCCACCCGCCTCAACACCGTTGGAAGGGAGGAGAACCAATTAAGGCGGGGGGGGGGTGGAACGAGCAGCTGTCTACCCTTAGCAGGAGGGTTGCTGATTAATTACCTCTCCTGCTGCTGCTGCTGCTGGCTGTCCAGCAGCAGACTGAAGGTGGCTGCTGCTGTGCGCAGGTATATAAAGGCTCAGAGCCTATTATGACACGCGCAGCCAGCGTTCCATTGCCACATTCCGTCTACTGCAGGCGGGATACCTGGATGGCTGAATGTCACTGAGAAGCTCACAGAGACCGCCATAAGCAACAGTTTAAAAGAATGCCACAGACTAATCAACCAAACTTTTTGGGTTGGTTTCTCTTTTATAGTCTGCAGGCATTAAATGAAAGAAGTCAGTGTTCCAGCAGAGGGAGACAACGTTTCAGAAAAGGCATTGTAGCAAACCAAAAAAGAAATTTTAAGCGCAGCAGAGTAACCAGCTCACATACCTGTTAGCTCAGGTGAGTTTAAAAGGCTGCTGTTGATAACAAGGGCATTTGCTAAATAGATGGTGTGTGTGCAACAATATACTGAAAGGTCAATTATATTGTGCAGCTTATCTCACCACCTGTAGTTATTTAGGTGAAAGCTCCAAAATGCTTGCCTAATATGTCTGTTTATCCAAAAGGAAGTATAGAGGGAGAGCTAGATAGATAGCATTGCATTACATTACATTACATGGCAATGCAATGCACAGTTGCTGAAGTTGAACCAAAATGAGCTTGTCATCTGGCTTCTGCAACTTTTAACATGAAAAATCCAATGAGGAGAAGAAAAGCAAAGCCAAAGAGTCCATCCCAAAATCCGACAAACAAGCAAAATGAACAAAAAGCATTGAATTCAATTCTTTCTGATTTTAGAAACTGCATTAAAGAAGGGGTGCACCGGTCCTGGAGATACTGCAATACCAGGTCAATGCGTGGAGTGGACAGAGCAAGCTCTTTTTCCATCTCCCTGTTCTAAAAATCCATTTAATATATGGTCCCCAGATAGGGGACGTATCAGATATTAAACTGATAAGAACAGATACTACACTTGATCTTAGCCAAAAGGCCGAGAAGCGATAACCAGAATTGGTTTCCGACTACGGTGCCACCCAAGGATTCTGAAAAGTCCATTTGTGGAGATGGCCACCTGGACTCCCGTTAAGAAAACATGCTGTCAACCTCTAGATCCCTCACATGCCTGCACTTTTCGGCTTGCTGCTGCTGCAATCCACGCGTTTTAGATCTGCATAACTCCACCTCTTTTAGCACAGTACCCTCAACCCCCGGCTGTTCCCACCCGCCTCAACACCGTTGGAAGGGAGGAGAACCAATTAAGGCGGGGGGGGGGGTGGAACGAGCAGCTGCCTACCCTTAGCAGGAGGGTTGCTGATTAATTACCTCTCCTGCTGCTGCTGCTGCTGGCTGTCCAGCAGCAGACTGAAGGTGGCTGCTGCTGTGCGCAGGTATATAAAGGCTCAGAGCCTATTATGACACGCGCAGCCAGCGTTCCATTGCCACATTCCGTCTACTGCAGGCGGGATACCTGGATGGCTGAATGTCACTGAGAAGCTCACAGAGACCGCCATAAGCAACAGTTTAAAAGAATGCCACAGACTAATCAACCAAACTTTTTGGGTTGGTTTCTCTTTTATAGTCTGCAGGCATTAAATGAAAGAAGTCAGTGTTCCAGCAGAGGGAGACAACGTTTCAGAAAAGGCATTGTAGCAAACCAAAAAAGAAATTTTAAGCGCAGCAGAGTAACCAGCTCACATACCTGTTAGCTCAGGTGAGTTTAAAAGGCTGCTGTTGATAACAAGGGCATTTGCTAAATAGATGGTGTGTGTGCAACAATATACTGAAAGGTCAATTATATTGTGCAGCTTATCTCACCACCTGTAGTTATTTAGGTGAAAGCTCCAAAATGCTTGCCTAATATGTCTGTTTATCCAAAAGGAAGTATAGAGGGAGAGCTAGATAGATAGCATTGCATTACATTACATTACATGGCAATGCAATGCACAGTTGCTGAAGTTGAACCAAAATGAGCTTGTCATCTGGCTTCTGCAACTTTTAACATGAAAAATCCAATGAGGAGAAGAAAAGCAAAGCCAAAGAGTCCATCCCAAAATCCGACAAACAAGCAAAATGAACAAAAAGCATTGAATTCAATTCTTTCTGATTTTAGAAACTGCATTAAAGAAGGGGTGCACCGGTCCTGGAGATACTGCAATACCAGGTCAATGCGTGGAGTGGACAGAGCAAGCTCTTTTTCCATCTCCCTGTTCTAAAAATCCATTTAATATATGGTCCCCAGATAGGGGACGTATCAGATATTAAACTGATAAGAACAGATACTACACTTGATCTTAGCCAAAAGGCCGAGAAGCGATAACCAGAATTGGTTTCCGACTACGGTGCCACCCAAGGATTCTGAAAAGTCCATTTGTGGAGATGGCCACCTGGACTCCCGTTAAGAAAACATGCTGTCAACCTCTAGATCCCTCACATGCCTGCACTTTTCGGCTTGCTGCTGCTGCAATCCACGCGTTTTAGATCTGCATAACTCCACCTCTTTTAGCACAGTACCCTCAACCCCCGGCTGTTCCCACCCGCCTCAACACCGTTGGAAGGGAGGAGAACCAATTAAGGCGGGGGGGGGGTGGAACGAGCAGCTGCCTACCCTTAGCAGGAGGGTTGCTGATTAATTACCTCTCCTGCTGCTGCTGCTGCTGGCTGTCCAGCAGCAGACTGAAGGTGGCTGCTGCTGTGCGCAGGTATATAAAGGCTCAGAGCCTATTATGACACGCGCAGCCAGCGTTCCATTGCCACATTCCGTCTACTGCAGGCGGGATACCTGGATGGCTGAATGTCACTGAGAAGCTCACAGAGACCGCCATAAGCAACAGTTTAAAAGAATGCCACAGACTAATCAACCAAACTTTTTGGGTTGGTTTCTCTTTTATAGTCTGCAGGCATTAAATGAAAGAAGTCAGTGTTCCAGCAGAGGGAGACAACGTTTCAGAAAAGGCATTGTAGCAAACCAAAAAAGAAATTTTAAGCGCAGCAGAGTAACCAGCTCACATACCTGTTAGCTCAGGTGAGTTTAAAAGGCTGCTGTTGATAACAAGGGCATTTGCTAAATAGATGGTGTGTGTGCAACAATATACTGAAAGGTCAATTATATTGTGCAGCTTATCTCACCACCTGTAGTTATTTAGGTGAAAGCTCCAAAATGCTTGCCTAATATGTCTGTTTATCCAAAAGGAAGTATAGAGGGAGAGCTAGATAGATAGCATTGCATTACATTACATTACATGGCAATGCAATGCACAGTTGCTGAAGTTGAACCAAAATGAGCTTGTCATCTGGCTTCTGCAACTTTTAACATGAAAAATCCAATGAGGAGAAGAAAAGCAAAGCCAAAGAGTCCATCCCAAAATCCGACAAACAAGCAAAATGAACAAAAAGCATTGAATTCAATTCTTTCTGATTTTAGAAACTGCATTAAAGAAGGGGTGCACCGGTCCTGGAGATACTGCAATACCAGGTCAATGCGTGGAGTGGACAGAGCAAGCTCTTTTTCCATCTCCCTGTTCTAAAAATCCATTTAATATATGGTCCCCAGATAGGGGACGTATCAGATATTAAACTGATAAGAACAGATACTACACTTGATCTTAGCCAAAAGGCCGAGAAGCGATAACCAGAATTGGTTTCCGACTACGGTGCCACCCAAGGATTCTGAAAAGTCCATTTGTGGAGATGGCCACCTGGACTCCCGTTAAGAAAACATGCTGTCAACCTCTAGATCCCTCACATGCCTGCACTTTTCGGCTTGCTGCTGCTGCAATCCACGCGTTTTAGATCTGCATAACTCCACCTCTTTTAGCACAGTACCCTCAACCCCCGGCTGTTCCCACCCGCCTCAACACCGTTGGAAGGGAGGAGAACCAATTAAGGCGGGGGGGGGGGGTGAAACGAGCAGCTGCCTACCCTTAGCAGGAGGGTTGCTGATTAATTACCTCTCCTGCTGCTGCTGCTGCTGGCTGTCCAGCAGCAGACTTAAGGTGGCTGCTGCTGTGCGCAGGTATATAAAGGCTCAGAGCCTATTATGACACGCGCAGCCAGCGTTCCATTGCCACATTCCGTCTACTGCAGGCGGGATACCTGGATGGCTGAATGTCACTGAGAAGCTCACAGAGACCGCCATAAGCAACAGTTTAAAAGAATGCCACAGACTAATCAACCAAACTTTTTGGGTTGGTTTCTCTTTTATAGTCTGCAGGCATTAAATGAAAGAAGTCAGTGTTCCAGCAGAGGGAGACAACGTTTCAGAAAAGGCATTGTAGCAAACCAAAAAAGAAATTTTAAGCGCAGCAGAGTAACCAGCTCACATACCTGTTAGCTCAGGTGAGTTTAAAAGGCTGCTGTTGATAACAAGGGCATTTGCTAAATAGATGGTGTGTGTGCAACAATATACTGAAAGGTCAATTATATTGTGCAGCTTATCTCACCACCTGTAGTTATTTAGGTGAAAGCTCCAAAATGCTTGCCTAATATGTCTGTTTATCCAAAAGGAAGTATAGAGGGAGAGCTACATAGATAGCATTGCATTACATTACATTACATGGCAATGCAATGCACAGTTGCTGAAGTTGAACCAAAATGAGCTTGTCATCTGGCTTCTGCAACTTTTAACATGAAAAATCCAATGAGGAGAAGAAAAGCAAAGCCAAAGAGTCCATCCCAAAATCCGACAAACAAGCAAAATGAACAAAAAGCATTGAATTCAATTCTTTCTGATTTTAGAAACTGCATTAAAGAAGGGGTGCACCGGTCCTGGAGATACTGCAATACCAGGTCAATGCGTGGAGTGGACAGAGCAAGCTCTTTTTCCATCTCCCTGTTCTAAAAATCCATTTAATATATGGTCCCCAGATAGGGGACGTATCAGATATTAAACTGATAAGAACAGATACTACACTTGATCTTAGCCAAAAGGCCGAGAAGCGATAACCAGAATTGGTTTCCGACTACGGTGCCACCCAAGGATTCTGAAAAGTCCATTTGTGGAGATGGCCACCTGGACTCCCGTTAAGAAGACATGCTGTCAACCTCTAGATCCCTCACATGCCTGCACTTTTCGGCTTGCTGCTGCTGCAATCCACGCGTTTTAGATCTGCATAACTCCACCTCTTTTAGCACAGTACCCTCAACCCCCGGCTGTTCCCACCCGCCTCAACACCGTTGGAAGGGAGGAGAACCAATTAAGGCGGGGGGGGGTGGAACGAGCAGCTGTCTACCCTTAGCAGGAGGGTTGCTGATTAATTACCTCTCCTGCTGCTGCTGCTGCTGGCTGTCCAGCAGCAGACTGAAGGTGGCTGCTGCTGTGCGCAGGTATATAAAGGCTCAGAGCCTATTATGACACGCGCAGCCAGCGTTCCATTGCCACATTCCGTCTACTGCAGGCGGGATACCTGGATGGCTGAATGTCACTGAGAAGCTCACAGAGACCGCCATAAGCAACAGTTTAAAAGAATGCCACAGACTAATCAACCAAACTTTTTGGGTTGGTTTCTCTTTTATAGTCTGCAGGCATTAAATGAAAGAAGTCAGTGTTCCAGCAGAGGGAGACAACGTTTCAGAAAAGGCATTGTAGCAAACCAAAAAAGAAATTTTAAGCGCAGCAGAGTAACCAGCTCACATACCTGTTAGCTCAGGTGAGTTTAAAAGGCTGCTGTTGATAACAAGGGCATTTGCTAAATAGATGGTGTGTGTGCAACAATATACTGAAAGGTCAATTATATTGTGCAGCTTATCTCACCACCTGTAGTTATTTAGGTGAAAGCTCCAAAATGCTTGCCTAATATGTCTGTTTATCCAAAAGGAAGTATAGAGGGAGAGCTAGATAGATAGCATTGCATTACATTACATTACATGGCAATGCAATGCACAGTTGCTGAAGTTGAACCAAAATGAGCTTGTCATCTGGCTTCTGCAACTTTTAACATGAAAAATCCAATGAGGAGAAGAAAAGCAAAGCCAAAGAGTCCATCCCAAAATCCGACAAACAAGCAAAATGAACAAAAAGCATTGAATTCAATTCTTTCTGATTTTAGAAACTGCATTAAAGAAGGGGTGCACCGGTCCTGGAGATACTGCAATACCAGGTCAATGCGTGGAGTGGACAGAGCAAGCTCTTTTTCCATCTCCCTGTTCTAAAAATCCATTTAATATATGGTCCCCAGATAGGGGACGTATCAGATATTAAACTGATAAGAACAGATACTACACTTGATCTTAGCCAAAAGGCCGAGAAGCGATAACCAGAATTGGTTTCCGACTACGGTGCCACCCAAGGATTCTGAAAAGTCCATTTGTGGAGATGGCCACCTGGACTCCCGTTAAGAAAACATGCTGTCAACCTCTAGATCCCTCACATGCCTGCACTTTTCGGCTTGCTGCTGCTGCAATCCACGCGTTTTAGATCTGCATAACTCCACCTCTTTTAGCACAGTACCCTCAACCCCCGGCTGTTCCCACCCGCCTCAACACCGTTGGAAGGGAGGAGAACCAATTAAGGCGGGGGGGGGATGGAACGAGCAGCTGCCTACCCTTAGCAGGAGGGTTGCTGATTAATTACCTCTCCTGCTGCTGCTGCTGCTGGCTGTCCAGCAGCAGACTGAAGGTGGCTGCTGCTGTGCGCAGGTATATAAAGGCTCAGAGCCTATTATGACACGCGCAGCCAGCGTTCCATTGCCACATTCCGTCTACTGCAGGCGGGATACCTGGATGGCTGAATGTCACTGAGAAGCTCACAGAGACCGCCATAAGCAACAGTTTAAAAGAATGCCACAGACTAATCAACCAAACTTTTTGGGTTGGTTTCTCTTTTATAGTCTGCAGGCATTAAATGAAAGAAGTCAGTGTTCCAGCAGAGGGAGACAACGTTTCAGAAAAGGCATTGTAGCAAACCAAAAAAGAAATTTTAAGCGCAGCAGAGTAACCAGCTCACATACCTGTTAGCTCAGGTGAGTTTAAAAGGCTGCTGTTGATAACAAGGGCATTTGCTAAATAGATGGTGTGTGTGCAACAATATACTGAAAGGTCAATTATATTGTGCAGCTTATCTCACCACCTGTAGTTATTTAGGTGAAAGCTCCAAAATGCTTGCCTAATATGTCTGTTTATCCAAAAGGTAGTATAGAGGGAGAGCTAGATAGATAGCATTGCATTACATTACATTACATGGCAATGCAATGCACAGTTGCTGAAGTTGAACCAAAATGAGCTTGTCATCTGGCTTCTGCAACTTTTAACATGAAAAATCCAATGAGGAGAAGAAAAGCAAAGCCAAAGAGTCCATCCCAAAATCCGACAAACAAGCAAAATGAACAAAAAGCATTGAATTCAATTCTTTCTGATTTTAGAAACTGCATTAAAGAAGGGGTGCACCGGTCCTGGAGATACTGCAATACCAGGTCAATGCGTGGAGTGGACAGAGCAACCTCTTTTTCCATCTCCCTGTTCTAAAAATCCATTTAATATATGGTCCCCAGATAGGGGACGTATCAGATATTAAACTGATAAGAACAGATACTACACTTGATCTTAGCTAAAAGGCCGAGAAGCGATAACCAGAATTGGTTTCCGACTACGGTGCCACCCAAGGATTCTGAAAAGTCCATTTGTGGAGATGGCCACCTGGACTCCCGTTAAGAAAACATGCTGTCAACCTCTAGATCCCTCACATGCCTGCACTTTTCGGCTTGCTGCTGCTGCAATCCACGCGTTTTAGATCTGCATAACTCCACCTCTTTTAGCACAGTACCCTCAACCCCCGGCTGTTCCCACCCGCCTCAACACCGTTGGAAGGGAGGAGAACCAATTAAGGCGGGGGGGGGGGGGGGTGGAACGAGCAGCTGCCTACCCTTAGCAGGAGGGTTGCTGATTAATTACCTCTCCTGCTGCTGCTGCTGGCTGTCCAGCAGCAGACTGAAGGTGGCTGCTGCTGTGCGCAGGTATATAAAGGCTCAGAGCCTATTATGACACGCGCAGCCAGCGTTCCATTGCCACATTCCGTCTACTGCAGGCGGGATACCTGGATGGCTGAATGTCACTGAGAAGCTCACAGAGACCGCCATAAGCAACAGTTTAAAAGAATGCCACAGACTAATCAACCAAACTTTTTGGGTTGGTTTCTCTTTTATAGTCTGCAGGCATTAAATGAAAGAAGTCAGTGTTCCAGCAGAGGGAGACAACGTTTCAGAAAAGGCATTGTAGCAAACCAAAAAAGAAATTTTAAGCGCAGCAGAGTAACCAGCTCACATACCTGTTAGCTCAGGTGAGTTTAAAAGGCTGCTGTTGATAACAAGGGCATTTGCTAAATAGATGGTGTGTGTGCAACAATATACTGAAAGGTCAATTATATTGTGCAGCTTATCTCACCACCTGTAGTTATTTAGGTGAAAGCTCCAAAATGCTTGCCTAATATGTCTGTTTATCCAAAAGGAAGTATAGAGGGAGAGCTAGATAGATAGCATTGCATTACATTACATTACATGGCAATGCAATGCACAGTTGCTGAAGTTGAACCAAAATGAGCTTGTCATCTGGCTTCTGCAACTTTTAACATGAAAAATCCAATGAGGAGAAGAAAAGCAAAGCCAAAGAGTCCATCCCAAAATCCGACAAACAAGCAAAATGAACAAAAAGCATTGAATTCAATTCTTTCTGATTTTAGAAACTGCATTAAAGAAGGGGTGCACCGGTCCTGGAGATACTGCAATACCAGGTCAATGCGTGGAGTGGACAGAGCAAGCTCTTTTTCCATCTCCCTGTTCTAAAAATCCATTTAATATATGGTCCCCAGATAGGGGACGTATCAGATATTAAACTGATAAGAACAGATACTACACTTGATCTTAGCCAAAAGGCCGAGAAGCGATAACCAGAATTGGTTTCCGACTACGGTGCCACCCAAGGATTCTGAAAAGTCCATTTGTGGAGATGGCCACCTGGACTCCCGTTAAGAAGACATGCTGTCAACCTCTAGATCCCTCACATGCCTGCACTTTTCGGCTTGCTGCTGCTGCAATCCACGCGTTTTGGATCTGCATAACTCCACCTCTTTTAGCACAGTACCCTCAACCCCCGGCTGTTCCCACCCGCCTCAACACCGTTGGAAGGGAGGAGAACCAATTAAGGCGGGGGGGTGGGGTGGAATGAGCAGCTGTCTACCCTCAGCAGGAGGGTTGCTGATTAATTACCTCTCCTGCTGCTGCTGCTGCTGGCTGTCCAGCAGCAGACTGAAGGTGGCTGCTGCTGTGCGCAGGTATATAAAGGCTCAGAGCCTATTATGACACGCGCAGCCAGCGTTCCATTGCCACATTCCGTCTACTGCAGGCGGGATACCTGGATGGCTGAATGTCACTGAGAAGCTCACAGAGACCGCCATAAGCAACAGTTTAAAAGAATGCCACAGACTAATCAACCAAACTTTTTGGGTTGGTTTCTCTTTTATAGTCTGCAGGCATTAAATGAAAGAAGTCAGTGTTCCCGCAGAGGGAGACAACGTTTCAGAAAAGGCATTGTAGCAAACCAAAAAAGAAATTTTAAGCGCAGCAGAGTAACCAGCTCACATACCTGTTAGCTCAGGTGAGTTTAAAAGGCTGCTGTTGATAACAAGGGCATTTGCTAAATAGATGGTGTGTGTGCAACAATATACTGAAAGGTCAATTATATTGTGCAGCTTATCTCACCACCTGTAGTTATTTAGGTGAAAGCTCCAAAATGCTTGCCTAATATGTCTGTTTATCCAAAAGGAAGTATAGAGGGAGAGCTAGATAGATAGCATTGCATTACATTACATTACATGGCAATGCAATGCACAGTTGCTGAAGTTGAACCAAAATGAGCTTGTCATCTGGCTTCTGCAACTTTTAACATGAAAAATCCAATGAGGAGAAGAAAAGCAAAGCCAAAGAGTCCATCCCAAAATCCGACAAACAAGCAAAATGAACAAAAAGCATTGAATTCAATTCTTTCTGATTTTAGAAACTGCATTAAAGAAGGGGTGCACCGGTCCTGGAGATACTGCAATACCAGGTCAATGCGTGGAGTGGACAGAGCAAGCTCTTTTTCCATCTCCCTGTTCTAAAAATCCATTTAATATATGGTCCCCAGATAGGGGACGTATCAGATATTAAACTGATAAGAACAGATACTACACTTGATCTTAGCCAAAAGGCCGAGAAGCGATAACCAGAATTGGTTTCCGACTACGGTGCCACCCAAGGATTCTGAAAAGTCCATTTGTGGAGATGGCCACCTGGACTCCCGTTAAGAAGACATGCTGTCAACCTCTAGATCCCTCACATGCCTGCACTTTTCGGCTTGCTGCTGCTGCAATCCACGCGTTTTAGATCTGCATAACTCCACCTCTTTTAGCACAGTACCCTCAACCCCCGGCTGTTCCCACCCGCCTCAACACCGTTGGAAGGGAGGAGAACCAATTAAGGCGGGGGGGGGGGTGGAACGAGCAGCTGTCTACCCTTAGCAGGAGGGTTGCTGATTAATTACCTCTCCTGCTGCTGCTGCTGATGGCTGTCCAGCAGCAGACTGAAGGTGGCTGCTGCTGTGCGCAGGTATATAAAGGCTCAGAGCCTATTATGACACGCGCAGCCAGCGTTCCATTGCCACATTCCGTCTACTGCAGGCGGGATACCTGGATGGCTGAATGTCACTGAGAAGCTCACAGAGACCGCCATAAGCAACAGTTTAAAAGAATGCCACAGACTAATCAACCAAACTTTTTGGGTTGGTTTCTCTTTTATAGTCTGCAGGCATTAAATGAAAGAAGTCAGTGTTCCAGCAGAGGGAGACAACGTTTCAGAAAAGGCATTGTAGCAAACCAAAAAAGAAATTTTAAGCGCAGCAGAGTAACCAGCTCACATACCTGTTAGCTCAGGTGAGTTTAAAAGGCTGCTGTTGATAACAAGGGCATTTGCTAAATAGATGGTGTGTGTGCAACAATATACTGAAAGGTCAATTATATTGTGCAGCTTATCTCACCACCTGTAGTTATTTAGGTGAAAGCTCCAAAATGCTTGCCTAATATGTCTGTTTATCCAAAAGGAAGTATAGAGGGAGAGCTAGATAGATAGCATTGCATTACATTACATTACATTACATGGCAATGCAATGCACAGTTGCTGAAGTTGAACCAAAATGAGCTTGTCATCTGGCTTCTGCAACTTTTAACATGAAAAATCCAATGAGGAGAAGAAAAGCAAAGCCAAAGAGTCCATCCCAAAATCCGACAAACAAGCAAAATGAACAAAAAGCATTGAATTCAATTCTTTCTGATTTTAGAAACTGCATTAAAGAAGGGGTGCACCGGTCCTGGAGATACTGCAATACCAGGTCAATGCGTGGAGTGGACAGAGCAAGCTCTTTTTCCATCTCCCTGTTCTAAAAATCCATTTAATATATGGTCCCCAGATAGGGGACGTATCAGATATTAAACTGATAAGAACAGATACTACACTTGATCTTAGCCAAAAGGCCGAGAAGCGATAACCAGAATTGGTTTCCGACTACGGTGCCACCCAAGGATTCTGAAAAGTCCATTTGTGGAGATGGCCACCTGGACTCCCGTTAAGAAGACATGCTGTCAACCTCTAGATCCCTCACATGCCTGCACTTTTCGGCTTGCTGCTGCTGCAATCCACGCGTTTTAGATCTGCATAACTCCACCTCTTTTAGCACAGTACCCTCAACCCCCGGCTGTTCCCACCCGCCTCAACACCGTTGGAAGGGAGGAGAACCAATTAAGGCGGGGGGGGGTGGAACGAGCAGCTGTCTACCCTTAGCAGGAGGGTTGCTGATTAATTACCTCTCCTGCTGCTGCTGCTGCTGCTGGCTGTCCAGCAGCAGACTGAAGGTGGCTGCTGCTGTGCGCAGGTATATAAAGGCTCAGAGCCTATTATGACACGCGCAGCCAGCGTTCCATTGCCACATTCCGTCTACTGCAGGCGGGATACCTGGATGGCTGAATGTCACTGAGAAGCTCACAGAGACCGCCATAAGCAACAGTTTAAAAGAATGCCACAGACTAATCAACCAAACTTTTTGGGTTGGTTTCTCTTTTATAGTCTGCAGGCATTAAATGAAAGAAGTCAGTGTTCCAGCAGAGGGAGACAACGTTTCAGAAAAGGCATTGTAGCAAACCAAAAAAGAAATTTTAAGCGCAGCAGAGTAACCAGCTCACATACCTGTTAGCTCAGGTGAGTTTAAAAGGCTGCTGTTGATAACAAGGGCATTTGCTAAATAGATGGTGTGTGTGCAACAATATACTGAAAGGTCAATTATATTGTGCAGCTTATCTCACCACCTGTAGTTATTTAGGTGAAAGCTCCAAAATGCTTGCCTAATATGTCTGTTTAGCCAAAAGGAAGTATAGAGGGAGAGCTAGATAGATAGCATTGCATTACATTACATTACATGGCAATGCAATGCACAGTTGCTGAAGTTGAACCAAAATGAGCTTGTCATCTGGCTTCTGCAACTTTTAACATGAAAAATCCAATGAGGAGAAGAAAAGCAAAGCCAAAGAGTCCATCCCAAAATCCGACAAACAAGCAAAATGAACAAAAAGCATTGAATTCAATTCTTTCTGATTTTAGAAACTGCATTAAAGAAGGGGTGCACCGGTCCTGGAGATACTGCAATACCAGGTCAATGCGTGGAGTGGACAGAGCAAGCTCTTTTTCCATCTCCCTGTTCTAAAAATCCATTTAATATATGGTCCCCAGATAGGGGACGTATCAGATATTAAACTGATAAGAACAGATACTACACTTGATCTTAGCCAAAAGGCCGAGAAGCGATAACCAGAATTGGTTTCCGACTACGGTGCCACCCAAGGATTCTGAAAAGTCCATTTGTGGAGATGGCCACCTGGACTCCCGTTAAGAAGACATGCTGTCAACCTCTAGATCCCTCACATGCCTGCACTTTTCGGCTTGCTGCTGCTGCAATCCACGCATTTTAGATCTGCATAACTCCACCTCTTTTAGCACAGTACCCTCAACCCCCGGCTGTTCCCACCCGCCTCAACACCGTTGGAAGGGAGGAGAACCAATTAAGGCGGGGGGGGGTGGAACGAGCAGCTGTCTACCCTTAGCAGGAGGGTTGCTGATTAATTACCTCTCCTGCTGCTGCTGCTGCTGGCTGTCCAGCAGCAGACTGAAGGTGGCTGCTGCTGTGCGCAGGTATATAAAGGCTCAGAGCCTATTATGACACGCGCAGCCAGTGTTCCATTGCCACATTCCGTCTACTGCAGGCGGGATACCTGGATGGCTGAATGTCACTGAGAAGCTCACAGAGACCGCCATAAGCAACAGTTTAAAAGAATGCCACAGACTAATCAACCAAACTTTTTGGGTTGGTTTCTCTTTTATAGTCTGCAGGCATTAAATGAAAGAAGTCAGTGCTCCAGCAGAGGGAGACAACGTTTCAGAAAAGGCATTGTAGCAAACCAAAAAAGAAATTTTAAGCGCAGCAGAGTAACCAGCTCACATACCTGTTAGCTCAGGTGAGTTTAAAAGGCTGCTGTTGATAACAAGGGCATTTGCTAAATAGATGGTGTGTGTGCAACAATATACTGAAAGGTCAATTATATTGTGCAGCTTATCTCACCACCTGTAGTTATTTAGGCGAAAGCTCCAAAATGCTTGCCTAATATGTCTGTTTATCCAAAAGGAAGTATAGAGGGAGAGCTAGATAGATAGCATTGCATTACATTACATTACATGGCAATGCAATGCACAGTTGCTGAAGTTGAACCAAAATGAGCTTGTCATCTGGCTTCTGCAACTTTTAACATGAAAAATCCAATGAGGAGAAGAAAAGCAAAGCCAAAGAGTCCATCCCAAAATCCGACAAACAAGCAAAATGAACAAAAAGCATTGAATTCAATTCTTTCTGATTTTAGAAACTGCATTAAAGAAGGGGTGCACCGGTCCTGGAGATACTGCAATACCAGGTCAATGCGTGGAGTGGACAGAGCAAGCTCTTTTTCCATCTCCCTGTTCTAAAAATCCATTTAATATATGATCCCCAGATAGGGGACGTATCAGATATTAAACTGATAAGAACAGATACTACACTTGATCTTAGCCAAAAGGCCGAGAAGCGATAACCAGAATTGGTTTCCGACTACGGTGCCACCCAAGGATTCTGAAAAGTCCATTTGTGGAGATGGCCACCTGGACTCCCGTTAAGAAGACATGCTGTCAACCTCTAGATCCCTCACATGCCTGCACTTTTCGGCTTGCTGCTGCTGCAATCCACGCGTTTTAGATCTGCATAACTCCACCTCTTTTAGCACAGTACCCTCAACCCCCGGCTGTTCCCACCCGCCTCAACACCGTTGGAAGGGAGGAGAACCAATTAAGGCGGGGGGGGGGGGTGGAACGAGCAGCTGTCTACCCTTAGCAGGAGGGTTGCTGATTAATTACCTCTCCTGCTGCTGCTGCTGCTGGCTGTCCAGCAGCAGACTGAAGGTGGCTGCTGCTGTGCGCAGGTATATAAAGGCTCAGAGCCTATTATGACACGCGCAGCCAGCGTTCCATTGCCACATTCCGTCTACTGCAGGCGGGATACCTGGATGGCTGAATGTCACTGAGAAGCTCACAGAGACCGCCATAAGCAACAGTTTAAAAGAATGCCACAGACTAATCAACCAAACTTTTTGGGTTGGTTTCTCTTTTATAGTCTGCAGGCATTAAATGAAAGAAGTCAGTGTTCCAGCAGAGGGAGACAACGTTTCAGAAAAGGCATTGTAGCAAACCAAAAAAGAAATTTTAAGCGCAGCAGAGTAACCAGCTCACATACCTGTTAGCTCAGGTGAGTTTAAAAGGCTGCTGTTGATAACAAGGGCATTTGCTAAATAGATGGTGTGTGTGCAACAATATACTGAAAGGTCAATTATATTGTGCAGCTTAACTCACCACCTGTAGTTATTTAGGTGAAAGCTCCAAAATGCTTGCCTAATATGTCTGTTTATCCAAAAGGAAGTATAGAGGGAGAGCTAGATAGATAGCATTGCATTACATTACATTACATGGCAATGCAATGCACAGTTGCTGAAGTTGAACCAAAATGAGCTTGTCATCTGGCTTCTGCAACTTTTAACATGAAAAATCCAATGAGGAGAAGAAAAGCAAAGCCAAAGAGTCCATCCCAAAATCCGACAAACAAGCAAAATGAACAAAAAGCATTGAATTCAATTCTTTCTGATTTTAGAAACTGCATTAAAGAAGGGGTGCGCCGGTCCTGGAGATACTGCAATACCAGGTCAATGCGTGGAGTGGACAGAGCAAGCTCTTTTTCCATCTCCCTGTTCTAAAAATCCATTTAATATATGGTCCCCAGATAGGGGACGTATCAGATATTAAACTGATAAGAACAGATACTACACTTGATCTTAGCCAAAAGGCCGAGAAGCGATAACCAGAATTGGTTTCCGACTACAGTGCCACCCAAGGATTCTGAAAAGTCATTTGTGGAGATGGCCACCTGGACTCCCGTTAAGAAGACATGCTGTCAACCTCTAGATCCCTCACATGCCTGCACTTTTCGGCTTGCTGCTGCTGCAATCCACGCGTTTTAGATCTGCATAACTCCACCTCTTTTAGCACAGTACCCTCAACCCCCGGCTGTTCCCACCCGCCTCAACACCGTTGGAAGGGAGGAGAACCAATTAAGGCGGGGGGGGGGGTGGAACGAGCAGCTGTCTACCCTTAGCAGGAGGGTTGCTGATTAATTACCTCTCCTGCTGCTGCTGCTGCTGGCTGTCCAGCAGCAGACTGAAGGTGGCTGCTGCTGTGCGCAGGTATATAAAGGCTCAGAGCCTATTATGACACGTGCAGCCAGCGTTCCATTGCCACATTCCATCTACTGCAGGCGGGATACCTGGATGGCTGAATGTCACTGAGAAGCTCACAGAGACCGCCATAAGCAACAGTTTAAAAGAATGCCACAGACTAATCAACCAAACTTTTTGGGTTGGTTTCTCTTTTATAGTCTGCAGACATTAAATGAAAGAAGTCAGTGTTCCAGCAGAGGGAGACAACGTTTAAGAAAAGGCATTGTAGCAAACCAAAAAAGAAATTTTAAGCGCAGCAGAGTAACCAGCTCACATACCTGTTAGCTCAGGTGAGTTTAAAAGGCTGCTGTTGATAACAAGGGCATTTGCTAAATAGATGGTGTGTGTGCAACAATATACTGAAAGGTCAATTATATTGTGCAGCTTATCTCACCACCTGTAGTTATTTAGGTGAAAGCTCCAAAATGCTTGCCTAATATGTCTGTTTATCCAAAAGGAAGTATAGAGGGAGAGCTAGATAGATAGCATTGCATTACATTACATTACATGGCAATGCAATGCACAGTTGCTGAAGTTGAACCAAAATGAGCTTGTCATCTGGCTTCTGCAACTTTTAACATGAAAAATCCAATGAGGAGAAGAAAAGCAAAGCCAAAGAGTCCATCCCAAAATCCGACAAACAAGCAAAATGAACAAAAAGCATTGAATTCAATTCTTTCTGATTTTAGAAACTGCATTAAAGAAGGGGTGCACCGGTCCTGGAGATACTGCAATACCAGGTCAATGCGTGGAGTGGACAGAGCAAGCTCTTTTTCCATCTCCCTGTTCTAAAAATCCATTTAATATATGGTCCCCAGATAGGGGACGTATCAGATATTAAACTGATAAGAACAGATACTACACTTGATCTTAGCCAAAAGGCCGAGAAGCGATAACCAGAATTGGTTTCCGACTACGGTGCCACCCAAGGATTCTGAAAAGTCCATTTGTGGAGATGGCCACCTGGACTCCCGTTAAGAAGACATGCTGTCAACCTCTAGATCCCTCACATGCCTGCACTTTTCGGCTTGCTGCTGCTGCAATCCACGCGTTTTAGATCTGCATAACTCCACCTCTTTTAGCACAGTACCCTCAACCCCCGGCTGTTCCCACCCGCCTCAACACCGTTGGAAGGGAGGAGAACCAATTAAGGCGGGGGGGGGGGTGGAACGAGCAGCTGTCTACCCTTAGCAGGAGGGTTGCTGATTAATTACCTCTCCTGCTGCTGCTGCTGCTGGCTGTCCAGCAGCAGACTGAAGGTGGCTGCTGCTGTGCGCAGGTATATAAAGGCTCAGAGCCTATTATGACACGCGCAGCCAGCGTTCCATTGCCACATTCCGTCTACTGCAGGCGGGATACCTGGATGGCTGAATGTCACTGAGAAGCTCACAGAGACCGCCATAAGCAACAGTTTAAAAGAATGCCACAGACTAATCAACCAAACTTTTTGGGTTGGTTTCTCTTTTATAGTCTGCAGGCATTAAATGAAAGAAGTCAGTGTTCCAGCAGAGGGAGACAACGTTTCAGAAAAGGCATTGTAGCAAACCAAAAAAGAAATTTTAAGCGCAGCAGAGTAACCAGCTCACATACCTGTTAGCTCAGGTGAGTTTAAAAGGCTGCTGTTGATAACAAGGGCATTTGCTAAATAGATGGTGTGTGTGCAACAATATACTGAAAGGTCAATTATATTGTGCAGCTTATCTCACCACCTGTAGTTATTTAGGTGAAAGCTCCAAAATGCTTGCCTAATATGTCTGTTTATCCAAAAGGAAGTATAGAGGGAGAGCTAGATAGATAGCATTGCATTACATTACATTACATGGCAATGCAATGCACAGTTGCTGAAGTTGAACCAAAATGAGCTTGTCATCTGGCTTCTGCAACTTTTAACATGAAAAATCCAATGAGGAGAAGAAAAGCAAAGCCAAAGAGTCCATCCCAAAATCCGACAAACAAGCAAAATGAACAAAAAGCATTGAATTCAATTCTTTCTGATTTTAGAAACTGCATTAAAGAAGGGGTGCACCGGTCCTGGAGATACTGCAATACCAGGTCAATGCGTGGAGTGGACAGAGCAAGCTCTTTTTCCATCTCCCTGTTCTAAAAATCCATTTAATATATGGTCCCCAGATAGGGGACGTATCAGATATTAAACTGATAAGAACAGATACTACACTTGATCTTAGCCAAAAGGCCGAGAAGCGATAACCAGAATTGGTTTCCGACTACGGTGCCACCCAAGGATTCTGAAAAGTCCATTTGTGGAGATGGCCACCTGGACTCCCGTTAAGAAGACATGCTGTCAACCTCTAGATCCCTCACATGCCTGCACTTTTCGGCTTGCTGCTGCTGCAATCCACGCGTTTTAGATCTGCATAACTCCACCTCTTTTAGCACAGTACCCTCAACCCCCGGCTGTTCCCACCCGCCTCAACACCGTTGGAAGGGAGGAGAACCAATTAAGGCGGGGGGGGGTGGAACGAGCAGCTGTCTACCCTTAGCAGGAGGGTTGCTGATTAATTACCTCTCCTGATGCTGCTGCTGCTGGCTGTCCAGCAGCAGACTGAAGGTGGCTGCTGCTGTGCGCAGGTATATAAAGGCTCAGAGCCTATTATGACACGCGCAGCCAGCGTTCCATTGCCACATTCCGTCTACTGCAGGCGGGATACCTGGATGGCTGAATGTCACTGAGAAGCTCACAGAGACCGCCATAAGCAACAGTTTAAAAGAATGCCACAGACTAATCAACCAAACTTTTTGGGTTGGTTTCTCTTTTATAGTCTGCAGGCATTAAATGAAAGAAGTCAGTGTTCCAGCAGAGGGAGACAACGTTTCAGAAAAGGCATTGTAGCAAACCAAAAAAGAAATTTTAAGCGCAGCAGAGTAACCAGCTCACATACCTGTTAGCTCAGGTGAGTTTAAAAGGCTGCTGTTGATAACAAGGGCATTTGCTAAATAGATGGTGTGTGTGCAACAATATACTGAAAGGTCAATTATATTGTGCAGCTTATCTCACCACCTGTAGTTATTTAGGTGAAAGCTCCAAAATGCTTGCCTAATATGTCTGTTTATCCAAAAGGAAGTATAGAGGGAGAGCTAGATAGATAGCATTGCATTACATTACATTACATGGCAATGCAATGCACAGTTGCTGAAGTTGAACCAAAATGAGCTTGTCATCTGGCTTCTGCAACTTTTAACATGAAAAATCCAATGAGGAGAAGAAAAGCAAAGCCAAAGAGTCCATCCCAAAATCCGACAAACAAGCAAAATGAACAAAAAGCATTGAATTCAATTCTTTCTGATTTTAGAAACTGCATTAAAGAAGGGGTGCACCGGTCCTGGAGATACTGCAATACCAGGTCAATGCGTGGAGTGGACAGAGCAAGCTCTTTTTCCATCTCCCTGTTCTAAAAATCCATTTAATATATGGTCCCCAGATAGGGGACGTATCAGATATTAAACTGATAAGAACAGATACTACACTTGATCTTAGCCAAAAGGCCGAGAAGCGATAACCAGAATTGGTTTCCGACTACGGTGCCACCCAAGGATTCTGAAAAGTCCATTTGTGGAGATGGCCACCTGGACTCCCGTTAAGAAGACATGCTGTCAACCTCTAGATCCCTCACATGCCTGCACTTTTCGGCTTGCTGCTGCTGCAATCCACGCGTTTTAGATCTGCATAACTCCACCTCTTTTAGCACAGTACCCTCAACCCCCGGCTGTTCCCACCCGCCTCAACACCGTTGGAAGGGAGGAGAACCAATTAAGGCGGGGGGGGGGGTGGAACGAGCAGCTGTCTACCCTTAGCAGGAGGGTTGCTGATTAATTACCTCTCCTGCTGCTGCTGCTGCTGGCTGTCCAGCAGCAGACTGAAGGTGGCTGCTGCTGTGCGCAGGTATATAAAGGCTCAGAGCCTATTATGACACGCGCAGCCAGCGTTCCATTGCCACATTCCGTCTACTGCAGGCGGGATACCTGGATGGCTGAATGTCACTGAGAAGCTCACAGAGACCGCCATAAGCAACAGTTTAAAAGAATGCCACAGACTAATCAACCAAACTTTTTGGGTTGGTTTCTCTTTTATAGTCTGCAGGCATTAAATGAAAGAAGTCAGTGTTCCAGCAGAGGGAGACAACGTTTCAGAAAAGGCATTGTAGCAAACCAAAAAAGAAATTTTAAGCGCAGCAGAGTAACCAGCTCACATACCTGTTAGCTCAGGTGAGTTTAAAAGGCTGCTGTTGATAACAAGGGCATTTGCTAAATAGATGGTGTGTGTGCAACAATATACTGAAAGGTCAATTATATTGTGCAGCTTATCTCACCACCTGTAGTTATTTAGGTGAAAGCTCCAAAATGCTTGCCTAATATGTCTGTTTATCCAAAAGGAAGTATAGAGGGAGAGCTAGATAGATAGCATTGCATTACATTACATTACATGGCAATGCAATGCACAGTTGCTGAAGTTGAACCAAAATGAGCTTGTCATCTGGCTTCTGCAACTTTTAACATGAAAAATCCAATGAGGAGAAGAAAAGCAAAGCCAAAGAGTCCATCCCAAAATCCGACAAACAAGCAAAATGAACAAAAAGCATTGAATTCAATTCTTTCTGATTTTAGAAACTGCATTAAAGAAGGGGTGCACCGGTCCTGGAGATACTGCAATACCAGGTCAATGCGTGGAGTGGACAGAGCAAGCTCTTTTTCCATCTCCCTGTTCTAAAAATCCATTTAATATATGATCCCCAGATAGGGGACGTATCAGATATTAAACTGATAAGAACAGATACTACACTTGATCTTAGCCAAAAGGCCGAGAAGCGATAACCAGAATTGGTTTCCGACTACGGTGCCACCCAAGGATTCTGAAAAGTCCATTTGTGGAGATGGCCACCTGGACTCCCGTTAAGAAGACATGCTGTCAACCTCTAGATCCCTCACATGCCTGCACTTTTCGGCTTGCTGCTGCTGCAATCCACGCGTTTTAGATCTGCATAACTCCACCTCTTTTAGCACAGTACCCTCAACCCCCGGCTGTTCCCACCCGCCTCAACACCGTTGGAAGGGAGGAGAACCAATTAAGGCGGGGGGGGGGTGGAACGAGCAGCTGTCTACCCTTAGCAGGAGGGTTGCTGATTAATTACCTCTCCTGCTGCTGCTGCTGCTGGCTGTCCAGCAGCAGACTGAAGGTGGCTGCTGCTGTGCGCAGGTATATAAAGGCTCAGAGCCTATTATGACACGCGCAGCCAGCGTTCCATTGCCACATTCCGTCTACTGCAGGCGGGATACCTGGATGGCTGAATGTCACTGAGAAGCTCACAGAGACCGCCATAAGCAACAGTTTAAAAGAATGCCACAGACTAATCAACCAAACTTTTTGGGTTGGTTTCTCTTTTATAGTCTGCAGGCATTAAATGAAAGAAGTCAGTGTTCCAGCAGAGGGAGACAACGTTTCAGAAAAGGCATTGTAGCAAACCAAAAAAGAAATTTTAAGCGCAGCAGAGTAACCAGCTCACATACCTGTTAGCTCAGGTGAGTTTAAAAGGCTGCTGTTGATAACAAGGGCATTTGCTAAATAGATGGTGTGTGTGCAACAATATACTGAAAAGTCAATTATATTGTGCAGCTTATCTCACCACCTGTAGTTATTTAGGTGAAAGCTCCAAAATGCTTGCCTAATATGTCTGTTTATCCAAAAGGAAGTATAGAGGGAGAGCTAGATAGATAGCATTGCATTACATTACATTACATGGCAATGCAATGCACAGTTGAGGAAGTTGAACCAAAATGAGCTTGTCATCTGGCTTCTGCAACTTTTAACATGAAAAATCCAATGAGGAGAAGAAAAGCAAAGCCAAAGAGTCCATCCCAAAATCCGACAAACAAGCAAAATGAACAAAAAGCATTGAATTCAATTCTTTCTGATTTTAGAAACTGCATTAAAGAAGGGGTGCACCGGTCCTGGAGATACTGCAATACCAGGTCAATGCGTGGAGTGGACAGAGCAAGCTCTTTTTCCATCTCCCTGTTCTAAAAATCCATTTAATATATGGTCCCCAGATAGGGGACGTATCAGATATTAAACTGATAAGAACAGATACTACACTTGATCTTAGCCAAAAGGCCGAGAAGCGATAACCAGAATTGGTTTCCGACTACGGTGCCACCCAAGGTTTCTGAAAAGTCCATTTGTGGAGATGGCCACCTGGACTCCCGTTAAGAAGACATGCTGTCAACCTCTAGATCCCTCACATGCCTGCACTTTTCGGCTTGCTGCTGCTGCAATCCACGCGTTTTAGATCTGCATAACTCCACCTCTTTTAGCACAGTACCCTCAACCCCCGGCTGTTCCCACCCGCCTCAACACCGTTGGAAGGGAGGAGAACCAATTAAGGCGGGGGGGGGGGTGGAACGAGCAGCTGTCTACCCTTAGCAGGAGGGTTGCTGATTAATTACCTCTCCTGCTGCTGCTGCTGCTGGCTGTCCAGCAGCAGACTGAAGGTGGCTGCTGCTGTGCGCAGGTATATAAAGGCTCAGAGCCTATTATGACACGCGCAGCCAGCGTTCCATTGCCACATTCCGTCTACTGCAGGCGGGATACCTGGATGGCTGAATGTCACTGAGAAGCTCACAGAGACCGCCATAAGCAACAGTTTAAAAGAATGCCACAGACTAATCAACCAAACTTTTTGGGTTGGTTTCTCTTTTATAGTCTGCAGGCATTAAATGAAAGAAGTCAGTGTTCCAGCAGAGGGAGACAACGTTTCAGAAAAGGCATTGTAGCAAACCAAAAAAGAAATTTTAAGCGCAGCAGAGTAACCAGCTCACATACCTGTTAGCTCAGGTGAGTTTAAAAGGCTGCTGTTGATAACAAGGGCATTTGCTAAATAGATGGTGTGTGTGCAACAATATACTGAAAAGTCAATTATATTGTGCAGCTTATCTCACCACCTGTAGTTATTTAGGTGAAAGCTCCAAAATGCTTGCCTAATATGTCTGTTTATCCAAAAGGAAGTATAGAGGGAGAGCTAGATAGATAGCATTGCATTACATTACATTACATGGCAATGCAATGCACAGTTGAGGAAGTTGAACCAAAATGAGCTTGTCATCTGGCTTCTGCAACTTTTAACATGAAAAATCCAATGAGGAGAAGAAAAGCAAAGCCAAAGAGTCCATCCCAAAATCCGACAAACAAGCAAAATGAACAAAAAGCATTGAATTCAATTCTTTCTGATTTTAGAAACTGCATTAAAGAAGGGGTGCACCGGTCCTGGAGATACTGCAATACCAGGTCAATGCGTGGAGTGGACAGAGCAAGCTCTTTTTCCATCTCCCTGTTCTAAAAATCCATTTAATATATGGTCCCCAGATAGGGGACGTATCAGATATTAAACTGATAAGAACAGATACTACACTTGATCTTAGCCAAAAGGCCGAGAAGCGATAACCAGAATTGGTTTCCGACTACGGTGCCACCCAAGGTTTCTGAAAAGTCCATTTGTGGAGATGGCCACCTGGACTCCCGTTAAGAAGACATGCTGTCAACCTCTAGATCCCTCACATGCCTGCACTTTTCGGCTTGCTGCTGCTGCAATCCACGCGTTTTAGATCTGCATAACTCCACCTCTTTTAGCACAGTACCCTCAACCCCCGGCTGTTCCCACCCGCCTCAACACCGTTGGAAGGGAGGAGAACCAATTAAGGCGGGGGGGGCGGTGGAACGAGCAGCTGTCTACCCTTAGCAGGAGGGTTGCTGATTAATTACCTCTCCTGCTGCTGCTGCTGCTGGCTGTCCAGCAGCAGACTGAAGGTGGCTGCTGCTGTGCGCAGGTATATAAAGGCTCAGAGCCTATTATGACACGCGCAGCCAGCGTTCCATTGCCACATTCCGTCTACTGCAGGCGGGATACCTGGATGGCTGAATGTCACTGAGAAGCTCACAGAGACCGCCATAAGCAACAGTTTAAAAGAATGCCACAGACTAATCAACCAAACTTTTTGGGTTGGTTTCTCTTTTATAGTCTGCAGGCATTAAATGAAAGAAGTCAGTGTTCCAGCAGAGGGAGACAACGTTTCAGAAAAGGCATTGTAGCAAACCAAAAAAGAAATTTTAAGCGCAGCAGAGTAAGCAGCTCACATACCTGTTAGCTCAGGTGAGTTTAAAAGGCTGCTGTTGATAACAAGGGCATTTGCTAAATAGATGGTGTGTGTGCAACAATATACTGAAAGGTCAATTATATTGTGCAGCTTATCTCACCACCTGTAGTTATTTAGGTGAAAGCTCCAAAATGCTTGCCTAATATGTCTGTTTATCCAAAAGGAAGTATAGAGGGAGAGCTAGATAGATAGCATTGCATTACATTACATTACATGGCAATGCAATGCACAGTTGCTGAAGTTGAACCAAAATGAGCTTGTCATCTGGCTTCTGCAACTTTTAACATGAAAAATCCAATGAGGAGAAGAAAAGCAAAGCCAAAGAGTCCATCCCAAAATCCGACAAACAAGCAAAATGAACAAAAAGCATTGAATTCAATTCTTTCTGATTTTAGAAACTGCATTAAAGAAGGGGTGCACCGGTCCTGGAGATACTGCAATACCAGGTCAATGCGTGGAGTGGACAGAGCAAGCTCTTTTTCCATCTCCCTGTTCTTAAAATCCATTTAATATATGGTCCCCAGATAGGGGACGTATCAGATATTAAACTGATAAGAACAGATACTACACTTGATCTTAGCCAAAAGGCCGAGAAGCGATAACCAGAATTGGTTTCCGACTACGGTGCCACCCAAGGATTCTGAAAAGTCCATTTGTGGAGATGGCCACCTGGACTCCCGTTAAGAAGACATGCTGTCAACCTCTAGATCCCTCACATGCCTGCACTTTTCGGCTTGCTGCTGCTGCAATCCACGCGTTTTAGATCTGCATAACTCCACCTCTTTTAGCACAGTACCCTCAACCCCCGGCTGTTTCCACCCGCCTCAACACCGTTGGAAGGGAGGAGAACCAATTAAGGCGGGGGGGGGTGGAACGAGCAGCTGTCTACCCTTAGCAGGAGGGTTGCTGATTAATTACCTCTCCTGCTGCTGCTGCTGCTGGCTGTCCAGCAGCAGACTGAAGGTGGCTGCTGCTGTGCGCAGGTATATAAAGGCTCAGAGCCTATTATGACACGCGCAGCCAGCGTTCCATTGCCACATTCCGTCTACTGCAGGCGGGATACCTGGATGGCTGAATGTCACTGAGAAGCTCACAGAGACCGCCATAAGCAACAGTTTAAAAGAATGCCACAGACTAATCAACCAAACTTTTTGGGTTGGTTTCTCTTTTATAGTCTGCAGGCATTAAATGAAAGAAGTCAGTGTTCCAGCAGAGGGAGACAACGTTTCAGAAAAGGCATTGTAGCAAACCAAAAAAGAAATTTTAAGCGCAGCAGAGTAACCAGCTCACATACCTGTTAGCTCAGGTGAGTTTAAAAGGCTGCTGTTGATAACAAGGGCATTTGCTAAATAGATGGTGTGTGTGCAACAATATACTGAAAGGTCAATTATATTGTGCAGCTTATCTCACCACCTGTAGTTATTTAGGTGAAAGCTCCAAAATGCTTGCCTAATATGTCTGTTTATCCAAAAGGAAGTATAGAGGGAGAGCTAGATAGATAGCATTGCATTACATTACATTACATGGCAATGCAATGCACAGTTGCTGAAGTTGAACCAAAATGAGCTTGTCATCTGGCTTCTGCAACTTTTAACATGAAAAATCCAATGAGGAGAAGAAAAGCAAAGCCAAAGAGTCCATCCCAAAATCCGACAAACAAGCAAAATGAACAAAAAGCATTGAATTCAATTCTTTCTGATTTTAGAAACTGCATTAAAGAAGGGGTGCACCGGTCCTGGAGATACTGCAATACCAGGTCAATGCGTGGAGTGGACAGAGCAAGCTCTTTTTCCATCTCCCTGTTCTAAAAATCCATTTAATATATGGTCCCCAGATAGGGGACGTATCAGATATTAAACTGATAAGAACAGATACTACACTTGATCTTAGCCAAAAGGCCGAGAAGCGATAACCAGAATTGGTTTCCGACTACGGTGCCACCCAAGGATTCTGAAAAGTCCATTTGTGGAGATGGCCACCTGGACTCCCGTTAAGAAGACATGCTGTCAACCTCTAGATCCCTCACATGCCTGCACTTTTCGGCTTGCTGCTGCTGCAATCCACGCGTTTTAGATCTGCATAACTCCACCTCTTTTAGCACAGTACCCTCAACCCCCGGCTGTTCCCACCCGCCTCAACACCGTTGGAAGGGAGGAGAACCAATTAAGGCGGGGGGGGGGTGGAACGAGCAGCTGTCTACCCTTAGCAGGAGGGTTGCTGATTAATTACCTCTCCTGCTGCTGCTGCTGCTGGCTGTCCAGCAGCAGACTGAAGGTGGCTGCTGCTGTGCGCAGGTATATAAAGGCTCAGAGCCTATTATGACACGCGCAGCCAGCGTTCCATTGCCACATTCCGTCTACTGCAGGCGGGATACCTGGATGGCTGAATGTCACTGAGAAGCTCACAGAGACCGCCATAAGCAACAGTTTAAAAGAATGCCACAGACTAATCAACCAAACTTTTGGGTTGGTTTCTCTTTTATAGTCTGCAGGCATTAAATGAAAGAAGTCAGTGTTCCAGCAGAGGGAGACAACGTTTCAGAAAAGGCATTGTAGCAAACCAAAAAAGAAATTTTAAGCGCAGCAGAGTAACCAGCTCACATACCTGTTAGCTCAGGTGAGTTTAAAAGGCTGCTGTTGATAACAAGGGCATTTGCTAAATAGATGGTGTGTGTGCAACAATATACTGAAAGGTCAATTATATTGTGCAGCTTATCTCACCACCTGTAGTTATTTAGGTGAAAGCTCCAAAATGCTTGCCTAATATGTCTGTTTATCCAAAAGGAAGTATAGAGGGAGAGCTAGATAGATAGCATTGCATTACATTACATTACATGGCAATGCAATTCACAGTTGCTGAAGTTGAACCAAAATGAGCTTGTCATCTGGCTTCTGCAACTTTTAACATGAAAAATCCAATGAGGAGAAGAAAAGCAAAGCCAAAGAGTCCATCCCAAAATCCGACAAACAAGCAAAATGAACAAAAAGCATTGAATTCAATTCTTTCTGATTTTAGAAACTGCATTAAAGAAGGGGTGCACCGGTCCTGGAGATACTGCAATACCAGGTCAATGCGTGGAGTGGACAGAGCAAGCTCTTTTTCCATCTCCCTGTTCTAAAAATCCATTTAATATATGGTCCCCAGATAGGGGACGTATCAGATATTAAACTGATAAGAACAGATACTACACTTGATCTTAGCCAAAAGGCCGAGAAGCGATAACCAGAATTGGTTTCCGACTACGGTGCCACCCAAGGATTCTGAAAAGTCCATTTGTGGAGATGGCCACCTGGACTCCCGTTAAGAAGACATGCTGTCAACCTCTAGATCCCTCACATGCCTGCACTTTTCGGCTTGCTGCTGCTGCAATCCACGCGTTTTAGATCTGCATAACTCCACCTCTTTTAGCACAGTACCCTCAACCCCCGGCTGTTCCCACCCGCCTCAACACCGTTGGAAGGGAGGAGAACCAATTAAGGCGGGGGGGGGGGTGGAACGAGCAGCTGTCTACCCTTAGCAGGAGGGATGCTGATTAATTACCTCTCCTGCTGCTGCTGCTGGCTGTCCAGCAGCAGACTGAAGGTGGCTGCTGCTGTGCGCAGGTATATAAAGGCTCAGAGCCTATTATGACACGCGCAGCCAGCGTTCCATTGCCACATTCCGTCTACTGCAGGCGGGATACCTGGATGGCTGAATGTCACTGAGAAGCTCACAGAGACCGCCATAAGCAACAGTTTAAAAGAATGCCACAGACTAATCAACCAAACTTTTTGGGTTGGTTTCTCTTTTATAGTCTGCAGGCATTAAATGAAAGAAGTCAGTGTTCCAGCAGAGGGAGACAACGTTTCAGAAAAGGCATTGTAGCAAACCAAAAAAGAAATTTTAAGCGCAGCAGAGTAACCAGCTCACATACCTGTTAGCTCAGGTGAGTTTAAAAGGCTGCTGTTGATAACAAGGGCATTTGCTAAATAGATGGTGTGTGTGCAACAATATACTGAAAGGTCAATTATATTGTGCAGCTTATCTCACCACCTGTAGTTATTTAGGTGAAAGCTCCAAAATGCTTGCCTAATATGTCTGTTTATCCAAAAGGAAGTATAGAGGGAGAGCTAGATAGATAGCATTGCATTACATTACATTACATGGCAATGCAATGCACAGTTGCTGAAGTTGAACCAAAATGAGCTTGTCATCTGGCTTCTGCAACTTTTAACATGAAAAATCCAATGAGGGGAAGAAAAGCAAAGCCAAAGAGTCCATCCCAAAATCCGACAAACAAGCAAAATGAACAAAAAGCATTGAATTCAATTCTTTCTGATTTTAGAAACTGCATTAAAGAAGGGGTGCACCGGTCCTGGAGATACTGCAATACCAGGTCAATGCGTGGAGTGGACAGAGCAAGCTCTTTTTCCATCTCCCTGTTCTAAAAATCCATTTAATATATGGTCCCCAGATAGGGGACGTATCAGATATTAAACTGATAAGAACAGATACTACACTTGATCTTAGCCAAAAGGCCGAGAAGCGATAACCAGAATTGGTTTCCGACTACGGTGCCACCCAAGGATTCTGAAAAGTCCATTTGTGGAGATGGCCACCTGGACTCCCGTTAAGAAGACATGCTGTCAACCTCTAGATCCCTCACATGCCTGCACTTTTCGGCTTGCTGCTGCTGCAATCCACGCGTTTTAGATCTGCATAACTCCACCTCTTTTAGCACAGTACCCTCAACCCCCGGCTGTTCCCACCCGCCTCAACAACGTTGGAAGGGAGGAGAACCAATTAAGGCGGGGGGGGGGGTGGAACGAGCAGCTGTCTACCCTTAGCAGGAGGGTTGCTGATTAATTACCTCTCCTGCTGCTGCTGCTGCTGGCTGTCCAGCAGCAGACTGAAGGTGGCTGCTGCTGTGCGCAGGTATATAAAGGCTCAGAGCCTATTATGACACGCGCAGCCAGCGTTCCATTGCCACATTCCGTCTACTGCAGGCGGGATACCTGGATGGCTGAATGTCACTGAGAAGCTCACAGAGACCGCCATAAGCAACAGTTTAAAAGAATGCCACAGACTAATCAACCAAACTTTTTGGGTTGGTTTCTCTTTTATAGTCTGCAGGCATTAAATGAAAGAAGTCAGTGTTCCAGCAGAGGGAGACAACGTTTCAGAAAAGGCATTGTAGCAAACCAAAAAAGAAATTTTAAGCGCAGCAGAGTAACCAGCTCACATACCTGTTAGCTCAGGTGAGTTTAAAAGGCTGCTGTTGATAACAAGGGCATTTGCTAAATAGATGGTGTGTGTGCAACAATATACTGAAAGGTCAATTATATTGTGCAGCTTATCTCACCACCTGTAGTTATTTAGGTGAAAGCTCCAAAATGCTTGCCTAATATGTCTGTTTATCCAAAAGGAAGTATAGAGGGAGAGCTAGATAGATAGCATTGCATTACATTACATTACATGGCAATGCAATGCACAGTTGCTGAAGTTGAACCAAAATGAGCTTGTCATGTGGCTTCTGTAACTTTTAACATGAAAAATCCCATGAGGAGAAGAAAAGCAAAGCCAAAGAGTCCATCCCAAAATCCGACAAACAAGCAAAATGAACAAAAAGCATTGAATTCAATTCTTTCTGATTTTAGAAACTGCATTAAAGAAGGGGTGCACCGGTCCTGGAGATACTGCAATACCAGGTCAATGCGTGGAGTGGACAGAGCAAGCTCTTTTTCCATCTCCCTGTTCTAAAAATCCATTTAATATATGGTCCCCAGATAGGGGACGTATCAGATATTAAACTGATAAGAACAGATACTACACTTGATCTTAGCCAAAAGGCCGAGAAGCGATAACCAGAATTGGTTTCCGACTACGGTGCCACCCAAGGATTCTGAAAAGTCCATTTGTGGAGATGGCCACCTGGACTCCCGTTAAGAAGACATGCTGTCAACCTCTAGATCCCTCACATGCCTGCACTTTTCGGCTTGCTGCTGCTGCTGCAATCCACGCGTTTTAGATCTGCATAACTCCACCTCTTTTAGCACAGTACCCTCAACCCCCGGCTGTTCCCACCCGCCTCAACACCGTTGGAAGGGAGGAGAACCAATTAAGGCGGGGGGGGGGGGTGGAACGAGCAGCTGTCTACCCTTAGCAGGAGGGTTGCTGATTAATTACCTCTCCTGCTGCTGCTGCTGCTGGCTGTCCAGCAGCAGACTGAAGGTGGCTGCTGCTGTGCGCAGGTATATAAAGGCTCAGAGCCTATTATGACACGCGCAGCCAGCGTTCCATTGCCACATTCCGTCTACTGCAGGCGGGATACCTGGATGGCTGAATGTCACTGAGAAGCTCACAGAGACCGCCATAAGCAACAGTTTAAAAGAATGCCACAGACTAATCAACCAAACTTTTTGGGTTGGTTTCTCTTTTATAGTCTGCAGGCATTAAATGAAAGAAGTCAGTGTTCCAGCAGAGGGAGACAACGTTTCAGAAAAGGCATTGTAGCAAACCAAAAAAGAAATTTTAAGCGCAGCAGAGTAACCAGCTCACATACCTGTTAGCTCAGGTGAGTTTAAAAGGCTGCTGTTGATAACAAGGGCATTTGCTAAATAGATGGTGTGTGTGCAACAATATACTGAAAGGTCAATTATATTGTGCAGCTTATCTCACCACCTGTAGTTATTTAGGTGAAAGCTCCAAAATGCTTGCCTAATATGTCTGTTTATCCAAAAGGAAGTATAGAGGGAGAGCTAGATAGATAGCATTGCATTACATTACATTACATGGCAATGCAATGCACAGTTGCTGAAGTTGAACCAAAATGAGCTTGTCATCTGGCTTCTGCAACTTTTAACATGAAAAATCCAATGAGGAGAAGAAAAGCAAAGCCAAAGAGTCCATCCCAAAATCCGACAAACAAGCAAAATGAACAAAAAGCATTGAATTCAATTCTTTCTGATTTTAGAAACTGCATTAAAGAAGGGGTGCACCGGTCCTGGAGATACTGCAATACCAGGTCAATGCGTGGAGTGGACAGAGCAAGCTCTTTTTCCATCTCCCTGTTCTAAAAATCCATTTAATATATGGTCCCCAGATAGGGGACGTATCAGATATTAAACTGATAAGAACAGATACTACACTTGATCTTAGCCAAAAGGCCGAGAAGCGATAACCAGAATTGGTTTCCGACTACGGTGCCACCCAAGGATTCTGAAAAGTCCATTTGTGGAGATGGCCACCTGGACTCCCGTTAAGAAGACATGCTGTCAACCTCTAGATCCCTCACATGCCTGCACTTTTCGGCTTGCTGCTGCTGCAATCCACGCGTTTTAGATCTGCATAACTCCACCTCTTTTAGCACAGTACCCTCAACCCCCGGCTGTTCCCACCCGCCTCAACACCGTTGGAAGGGAGGAGAACCAATTAAGGCGGGGGGGGGGGTGGAACGAGCAGCTGTCTACCCTTAGCAGGAGGGTTGCTGATTAATTACCTCTCCTGCTGCTGCTGCTGCTGGCTGTCCAGCAGCAGACTGAAGGTGGCTGCTGCTGTGCGCAGGTATATAAAGGCTCAGAGCCTATTATGACACGCGCAGCCAGCGTTCCATTGCCACATTCCGTCTACTGCAGGCGGGATACCTGGATGGCTGAATGTCACTGAGAAGCTCACAGAGACCGCCATAAGCAACAGTTTAAAAGAATGCCACAGACTAATCAACCAAACTTTTTGGGTTGGTTTCTCTTTTATAGTCTGCAGGCATTAAATGAAAGAAGTCAGTGTTCCAGCAGAGGGAGACAACGTTTCAGAAAAGGCATTGTAGCAAACCAAAAAAGAAATTTTAAGCGCAGCAGAGTAACCAGCTCACATACCTGTTAGCTCAGGTGAGTTTAAAAGGCTGCTGTTGATAACAAGGGCATTTGCTAAATAGATGGTGTGTGTGCAACAATATACTGAAAGGTCAATTATATTGTGCAGCTTATCTCACCACCTGTAGTTATTTAGGTGAAAGCTCCAAAATGCTTGCCTAATATGTCTGTTTATCCAAAAGGAAGTATAGAGGGAGAGCTAGATAGATAGCATTGCATTACATTACATTACATGGCAATGCAATGCACAGTTGCTGAAGTTGAACCAAAATGAGCTTGTCATCTGGCTTCTGCAACTTTTAACATGAAAAATCCAATGAGGAGAAGAAAAGCAAAGCCAAAGAGTCCATCCCAAAATCCGACAAACAAGCAAAATGAACAAAAAGCATTGAATTCAATTCTTTCTGATTTTAGAAACTGCATTAAAGAAGGGGTGCACCGGTCCTGGAGATACTGCAATACCAGGTCAATGCGTGGAGTGGACAGAGCAAGCTCTTTTTCCATCTCCCTGTTCTAAAAATCCATTTAATATATGGTCCCCAGATAGGGGACGTATCAGATATTAAACTGATAAGAACAGATACTACACTTGATCTTAGCCAAAAGGCCGAGAAGCGATAACCAGAATTGGTTTCCGACTACGGTGCCACCCAAGGATTCTGAAAAGTCCATTTGTGGAGATGGCCACCTGGACTCCCGTTAAGAAGACATGCTGTCAACCTCTAGATCCCTCACATGCCTGCACTTTTCGGCTTGCTGCTGCTGCAATCCACGCGTTTTAGATCTGCATAACTCCACCTCTTTTAGCACAGTACCCTCAACCCCCGGCTGTTCCCACCCGCCTCAACACCGTTGGAAGGGAGGAGAACCAATTAAGGCGGGGGGGGGGTGGAACGAGCAGCTGTCTACCCTTAGCAGGAGGGTTGCTGATTAATTACCTCTCCTGCTGCTGCTGCTGCTGGCTGTCCAGCAGCAGACTGAAGGTGGCTGCTGCTGTGCGCAGGTATATAAAGGCTCAGAGCCTATTATGACACGCGCAGCCAGCGTTCCATTGCCACATTCCGTCTACTGCAGGCGGGATACCTGGATGGCTGAATGTCACTGAGAAGCTCACAGAGACCGCCATAAGCAACAGTTTAAAAGAATGCCACAGACTAATCAACCAAACTTTTTGGGTTGGTTTCTCTTTTATAGTCTGCAGGCATTAAATGAAAGAAGTCAGTGTTCCAGCAGAGGGAGACAACGTTTCAGAAAAGGCATTGTAGCAAACCAAAAAAGAAATTTTAAGCGCAGCAGAGTAACCAGCTCACATACCTGTTAGCTCAGGTGAGTTTAAAAGGCTGCTGTTGATAACAAGGGCATTTGCTAAATAGATGGTGTGTGTGCAACAATATACTGAAAGGTCAATTATATTGTGCAGCTTATCTCACCACCTGTAGTTATTTAGGTGAAAGCTCCAAAATGCTTGCCTAATATGTCTGTTTATCCAAAAGGAAGTATAGAGGGAGAGCTAGATAGATAGCATTGCATTACATTACATTACATGGCAATGCAATGCACAGTTGCTGAAGTTGAACCAAAATGAGCTTGTCATCTGGCTTCTGCAACTTTTAACATGAAAAATCCAATGAGGAGAAGAAAAGCAAAGCCAAAGAGTCCATCCCAAAATCCGACAAACAAGCAAAATGAACAAAAAGCATTGAATTCAATTCTTTCTGATTTTAGAAACTGCATTAAAGAAGGGGTGCACCGGTCCTGGAGATACTGCAATACCAGGTCAATGCGTGGAGTGGACAGAGCAAGCTCTTTTTCCATCTCCCTGTTCTAAAAATCCATTTAATATATGGTCCCCAGATAGGGGACGTATCAGATATTAAACTGATAAGAACAGATACTACACTTGATCTTAGCCAAAAGGCCGAGAAGCGATAACCAGAATTGGTTTCCGACTACGGTGCCACCCAAGGATTCTGAAAAGTCCATTTGTGGAGATGGCCACCTGGACTCCCGTTAAGAAGACATGCTGTCAACCTCTAGATCCCTCACATGCCTGCACTTTTCGGCTTGCTGCTGCTGCAATCCACGCGTTTTAGATCTGCATAACTCCACCTCTTTTAGCACAGTACCCTCAACCCCCGGCTGTTCCCACCCGCCTCAACACCGTTGGAAGGGAGGAGAACCAATTAAGGCGGGGGGGGGGTGGAACGAGCAGCTGTCTACCCTTAGCAGGAGGGTTGCTGATTAATTACCTCTCCTGCTGCTGCTGCTGCTGGCTGTCCAGCAGCAGACTGAAGGTGGCTGCTGCTGTGCGCAGGTATATAAAGGCTCAGAGCCTATTATGACACGCGCAGCCAGCGTTCCATTACCACATTCCGTCTACTGCAGGCGGGATACCTGGATGGCTGAATGTCACTGAGAAGCTCACAGAGACCGCCATAAGCAACAGTTTAAAAGAATGCCACAGACTAATCAACCAAACTTTTTGGGTTGGTTTCTCTTTTATAGTCTGCAGGCATTAAATGAAAGAAGTCAGTGTTCCAGCAGAGGGAGACAACGTTTCAGAAAAGGCATTGTAGCAAACCAAAAAAGAAATTTTAAGCGCAGCAGAGTAACCAGCTCACATACCTGTTAGCTCAGGTGAGTTTAAAAGGCTGCTGTTGATAACAAGGGCATTTGCTAAATAGATGGTGTGTGTGCAACAATATACTGAAAGGTCAATTATATTGTGCAGCTTATCTCACCACCTGTAGTTATTTAGGTGAAAGCTCCAAAATGCTTGCCTAATATGTCTGTTTATCCAAAAGGAAGTATAGAGGGAGAGCTAGATAGATAGCATTGCATTACATTACATTACATGGCAATGCAATGCACAGTTGCTGAAGTTGAACCAAAATGAGCTTGTCATCTGGCTTCTGCAACTTTTAACATGAAAAATCCAATGAGGAGAAGAAAAGCAAAGCCAAAGAGTCCATCCCAAAATCCGACAAACAAGCAAAATGAACAAAAAGCATTGAATTCAATTCTTTCTGATTTTAGAAACTGCATTAAAGAAGGGGTGCACCGGTCCTGGAGATACTGCAATACCAGGTCAATGCGTGGAGTGGACAGAGCAAGCTCTTTTTCCATCTCCCTGTTCTAAAAATCCATTTAATATATGGTCCCCAGATAGGGGACGTATCAGATATTAAACTGATAAGAACAGATACTACACTTGATCTTAGCCAAAAGGCCGAGAAGCGATAACCAGAATTGGTTTCCGACTACGGTGCCACCCAAGGATTCTGAAAAGTCCATTTGTGGAGATGGCCACCTGGACTCCCGTTAAGAAGACATGCTGTCAACCTCTAGATCCCTCACATGCCTGCACTTTTCGGCTTGCTGCTGCTGCAATCCACGCGTTTTAGATCTGCATAACTCCACCTCTTTTAGCACAGTACCCTCAACCCCCGGCTGTTCCCACCCGCCTCAACACCGTTGGAAGGGAGGAGAACCAATTAAGGCGGGGGGGGGGTGGAACGAGCAGCTGTCTACCCTTAGCAGGAGGGTTGCTGATTAATTACCTCTCCTGCTGCTGCTGCTGCTGGCTGTCCAGCAGCAGACTGAAGGTGGCTGCTGCTGTGCGCAGGTATATAAAGGCTCAGAGCCTATTATGACACGCGCAGCCAGCGTTCCATTACCACATTCCGTCTACTGCAGGCGGGATACCTGGATGGCTGAATGTCACTGAGAAGCTCACAGAGACCGCCATAAGCAACAGTTTAAAAGAATGCCACAGACTAATCAACCAAACTTTTTGGGTTGGTTTCTCTTTTATAGTCTGCAGGCATTAAATGAAAGAAGTCAGTGTTCCAGCAGAGGGAGACAACGTTTCAGAAAAGGCATTGTAGCAAACCAAAAAAGAAATTTTAAGCGCAGCAGAGTAACCAGCTCACATACCTGTTAGCTCAGGTGAGTTTAAAAGGCTGCTGTTGATAACAAGGGCATTTGTTAAATAGATGGTGTGTGTGCAACAATATACTGAAAGGTCAATTATATTGTGCAGCTTACCTCACCACCTGTAGTTATTTAGGTGAAAGCTCCAAAATGCTTGCCTAATATGTCTGTTTATCCAAAAGGAAGTATAGAGGGAGAGCTAGATAGATAGCATTGCATTACATTACATTACATGGCAATGCAATGCACAGTTGCTGAAGTTGAACCAAAATGAGCTTGTCATCTGGCTTCTGCAACTTTTAACATGAAAAATCCAATGAGGAGAAGAAAAGCAAAGCCAAAGAGTCCATCCCAAAATCCGACAAACAAGCAAAATGAACAAAAAGCATTGAATTCAATTCTTTCTGATTTTAGAAACTGCATTAAAGAAGGGGTGCACCGGTCCTGGAGATACTGCAATACCAGGTCAATGCGTGGAGTGGACAGAGCAAGCTCTTTTTCCATCTCCCTGTTCTAAAAATCCATTTAATATATGGTCCCCAGATAGGGGACGTATCAGATATTAAACTGATAAGAACAGATTTTTTTTGATTGAATATATCTTTTATTAGCACAAAAAATAAGTTAACAGACAGTGTACAGTGCCGCAGCCCAGTACACACAGAATTCTACATCATATTTACATAGCATGAGGATACGACGCACTAACTAGACACATCACACCCCTATGCTACACAAAACACTCAATCTGAAAGAAAAAGCATGTCAATCAATACAGTACGACGAACCGTGATAAGCGATGGGGATTGGGAAAAAGGGGATGGGGAGGGGAAAATCACAGGCCCGAAGCTTTATTGAAAGACAAGACACATAAGGGGAGAGGGGGAGGAGGGGTTTAGTCCTCATCCTCGTCCTCCGGACCGTCCATGATGGAATAGTCTCTGAGCAGGCTGTGGATCAGCCTGCGGCAATCCTGGATGGACATCCTCTCCCTCCTCAAGATGAGCCGGTTCCTGGCGACCCAAACGGCATCCTTGAAGCAGTTCATAAGGCGCCAAGCCTCCTGGATGGCTCCGACGGTATGAACCCCAGGGAAGAGTCCGTAAAGCACAGAATGGTGCGATAGGCTCGCCCTGGGGACAGAGTTCCTCAGGTCGTCCTCAAGTGCAGTCAATAGGCGCTGTGCAAATCCGCAGTCCCAAAAAGTGTGCAAAGATGTTTCCTCCACGAAGGGGCACCTTGGGCAGTACCGGGTCTTGCACAGGTTCCGGGCATGCATGAATGACCGGACGGGCAGTCCGCCCTGAATCGCCATCCACGACAAGTCCTTGTGCCCGTTGGTCAGCCTGTCAGACGACACATTTGTCCACACAGTCTCCAGCGTGTCCTGGTGAAGTCCTGTGATGTTCTCCACGTCATCCTTGGCTCTGATTAGCTTGTGGATAGTTTTGGGCTTCCACAAGTCGGGCTTGAGTCCCTCCAGTTGATGCTCCCCCACAAATCGAACGACGTCTCCGTAGAACCATGGCGTCGTCCAGTTGTAGGGGAAGGAGCTGTCCCACTTGTCCCAGCCGAGTCGCCTCCAAAGAGGAAGCAGGAAGAAGCGAGACATGGACCTGCCCGCGGAGCCATTCTTGACTTGCAAAGTCCGGCGGACACAATCACACACAAAAGAGGATCGCAGGAGGGTGGGGATATCTGGAACGCCCTTCCCACCCTTGCGAGGCTCCTTGTACATGACGGCCCGCCTGACTCTGTCCATCTTGGATCCCCAGACAAAGTGAAACACTGTCCTGGTAATGGCCCTGCACACAGTGACGTGTGGGGGCCAGGCCTGCACCGTGTACTGCAAGACGGGCAGGACCTCATTACGCAGGACGAGTGCCTTACCCTCACAAGTGAGGTGTCTGAGGCTCCAGAGTCCGATCCGTTGCTTCACCTTGGCCAAGCGTTCTTGCCAGGACTTGAGGGCCGCTCCTTCCTTCCCGAACCAGACTCCCAGCACCTTGAGGAAATCCGGTTGAATGTTGAAGGGGAAGGGGGCGGAGGAGGCCGGCTGCCAATCCCCGAAGAGCATGGCTTCCGACTTCCTGCAGTTGACTTTGGCCCCTGAAGCCCGGCCGAACCTCTCACACGTCTGGACGAGGGCGTCGACTGAACCACGATCAGCGCAGAAGACGGTGACGTCGTCCATGTAGAGCGAGCACTTGACCTCGTGTCGTCCCGGACCCGGTGCGGTGATCCCTCTGATCTCTCCATTCTGCCGGATAGCCTCTGCGAAGAGTTCTATAACACAAACAAAAAGAAGAGGTGATAGAGGGCAGCCTTGTCTGACCCCAGAGAGGACAGGGAAGGGGTCAGTCTTCCAGCCGTTCACCAACACCGAGCTGTGGATATCAAAATACATCAGACGGACATACGAACAAAACATGTTACCCAAACCTAACCGGTGCAGAGCTCGGCCCATGAACTCGTGGGAAACCCGGTCGAAGGCCTTCTCCTGATCCAAGGAGACCAGGGCCGCGTGTGCGCGGCGGACCTTGATGTACTCGACCGTGTCCCGCACGAGAGCGAGGCTGTCTGCGATGCGACGTCCAGGGATGCCGCAGGTCTGGTCCGGGTGGATGATCCGTCCGATGACCGTCTTAAGTCGTGTCGCCATCGTCTTGGCCAGGATCTTGTAGTCCACGTTGAGCAGAGTGATGGGACGCCAATTCCTCAGGTCGCACCTCTCTCCCTTCCGCTTGTACAGGATCGTGACCATTCCTTCCCTCAAAGATGGAGGCATTCTACCCTCCACCACCATCTCCTCGTACAGGTCCAACAGGTCCGGACAGATGAGGTCTCCCAGCGCTACATAGAGCTCCGCTGGAAGACCATCACTGCCCGGGGTCCTGCCGGTCCTAAAGGATTTAGCGGCAGAGAGCAATTCGCCCACCATCAGAGGTTTGTCCAAGGCTGCCGTGCCTGCAGGATCAAGATGGTTAGTGATACCTGACAGGAACTTATCAGCAGCGTCGGGGTCGGTAGTCTTGTGGGAGTAGAGTTCGCTGTAGAAGTCGCTGACGACCCTCATCACGTCCTCCTTCCCACGTCGCATGTTTCCGCTCTCGTCTCGCAGCTCGTTCAGGGGCGTGTGACCGGCATGAAGTTTCCTGAAAAAGAATGAGTTACATTTCTCACCCTTCTCCAGATTCTCCACTTTGGAACGGAAGACGATTCGCTTGGACTCCTCCTCAAAGTGCCTTTTCAGGCTCTTCTTGGTCTCCTCCAGCTCCTCCCTCACGTCCCAGCCGCAGTGAAGAAGGTCCTGCAGCGACCGCAGCTCGCGCTGCAGCCCTCTGAAGTCCCTCCTCTTCTCACACGCCTGTTGTCGACCCTTGGCCTGAAAGAAACAGCGAAACTCAAGTTTAACATATTCCCACCAATCAGAGACTGTTTGGAAGCTACCCTTGTAGGACTGCCACATTGCGTAGGCTGCTCTCAGCTCCTCCACGACTTCATCCTGAGCCAGCAGAGCACAATTCAGCTTCCAGGAGCCGGGGCCGGACGGAAAACCGTCGCCGAGGACACCTTGTAAGTGAATGGCTCTGTGGTCGGAGAAGAAGCAGGAGACCATCGAGTGCCTACTCTGCCTGACTGCCCGAGAGGTGAACACAAAGTCAATCCTGGAGCGGAGTGAGCCATCGGGTCGGCTCCACGAATAGTTCGTGGAGCCTCTCCCCATGGAGCCCACCACATCCTGAAGAGAAGCCTCGGTTACCATCTCGATGAGCAGCTTGGACGTGATGTCCAACTTGGCAGATGTGCCAGAACTACGACCATCCTCCTCGATGGGGCAGTTGAAATCCCCGGCCATCACTAAGGTCCTGGTGGTGGCAAGCTGAAGCCGCAGGGTCTGGAAAAGCTCCAAACGCTCATTCTTCAGTGGGGACGCATACACGTTGATGAACCTGACAGGTTCTCCCGCCCAGTTGCCATCTACAACAAGAGCCCTGCCGCAGATGAGCTCCTGGACGGACTCAAGCGTGAATGCGCCCCCCCTGATCAGAATTGCGACCCCCGCAGACTTGCAGTCACCCCCACCGGACCAGTAGGATGGACCGTGGGACCACTCCCTGGCCAGATGTTTGAAGGACCTAGAGGAGGGAAGGGAACATTCCTGCAACATATAAACATCACACAACTGGGAAGTAAGGAAGGCATAAATAGTCTGACGTCTAAACTTGTCCTTGATGCTCCTGACATTAATGGAAAATAAGTGAATATTAGCCATCATGTAGGGAAAAAAGAAAAAGTTAGCGCAGGCCATACACCTTAGTTACCACTCCGGTCGGGTGGTCCCTCGTCGGTGTTGACTGCTGGTGACGGGATCACCAGCAGGCCCTCTTCCTCCATCTGGTCAAGCAGCGCGGCCTCGATCTCGGCGACCACCAGTTCCTCCTCTTCTGGCTCGGCCACCAGGGTCTCAACCATGTGCTCCATCTCTTCTGGCTCAGGGAGGGTATCCTCCTTTTCGCCTACGAAATCCAGAATCTTCTTTTTGGAGGATTCAGTAGCAGGGCTGTCCTCCACCTTCCTCTTTCCCCGGGTTGGAACTGGGGAGACAAGAAGGGGAAAATCCTCCTCGGATTAGATAGCGGCGGGTGGAGGAAAGGTTAATTCCACCGCTACCATGGTCTGGGGAGGGAGAGTGGCTGCCGGGGCAGGGGAAAGGACACCTGCTGAGGAGTAGGGGAAGGAGGAAGAGGAAGTGGAATCCTCAGCAGGGGTGGCCGGGGTGGGGGGGGATTGGACGGGGGTGGCAGGGGGAGGGATCGAGAGAGGGGTGACAGAACTCTTACCCTCCTTTGACTTTTTCTTCTGCTTCGGAGCTGCTGGGACCGTCGCTGGGGCTTTGGCCACCGACTCCTTGACCGCTTTGGCCTTGGTCGTCTCGGCCTTGGCCGCTGGGGCCTTGGTCGTCGCGTCCTTGACCTTCACAGGCCTGGTCGTCGGGGCCTTGTCCTCCGTAGCTGGGGTCGTCGCAACCACCGATGCCCAGGATCTCTCACGCTTGGGGCAATCCTTGTACAGATGAGCCGCCAGCCCACACAGGTTGCAGGACGTCTTCTTCGGGCAGTCCTTCGAGCTGTGTCCCGTCACTCGACAAATCCTGCAGGCATCCTCCTTGCAGTCCTTCATCTCGTGGCCGTTCTTGCCGCATCTCCTGCAGTTCCGCGGCATGTCCGGGTAATAGATGAGGCCGTAGGAGTTGCCCAGGGAGAATGTCGGGGGCAGGTGCCGAAGTCCGTCTGAGTACGCCAGGTCCCTGTGAAGTCTAACGGTCACTGACCACTTACCTGTCCAGAAGCCGAGTCCATTCAGGATGTGAGAGGGTTCCTTCACAACCAAACAGAAGCGTCTCAGGAAGGTACAGATGTCTTGGCCTGGGGTGTGCGGGTTGCGCATGGAGACCGTGATCCTCCTTTCGTCCCTCTGGATAGGGCAGCTACCTGTAAAGGCAGAGAAAGAATTATCCGGTCCTTTTGCGCTTACCATTTCCCAGAACCTCCTGCAGGTGTTCACAGTGGCGAAGGTGACGAAGAAGATCCCCGTCAAGAAGGTCTGGATGCTGAGGGTGTCCGACCTGGAGAAGCCTCGATCCAGCAGCATCTTCTGGCAGAACACGTCCGAGGACATGTCCGGCACCCTCCCATCCACTTCCTTCAGCTTCAGGGCCACCGTCTGCCGCATCCATGGCTCCAGGGCTGGAGCTTCGTGGCGGGGCTTCTGGGGTCCCTTCTGCTGGCCAGTCGTGGAGGCAGAGTCCTTGGGGTCAGAATCGGCTCTTGGCTGGGCCCTCCTGGCTGTCCCCTGCTCCAGGCTCTTCTTTTCGGCCTTCCTCGCAGCGCTTGCCATGGCTTTCCTCCTGCAGTTACTTCTTGGAGCTGGATCTGGAACTCTTCCCGGAATGGGTGGAGCTATGCAGATTCTTCTCCCGTCGTGTTCTGGACAAATTCCCCGAAAGGTCTTTGTCTCGATGATTTTCTTCCTCGAAGATTCCACAGGACAGCCCGATTCTTCTCCGAGTCTTCGTCTTCTTCTGGATTCTTTAGAGCTTCTTCCTCCCACCGATATCCGCCTTCCTTCTCCGATGTCAGCTGGGCTCCGAAGCTCTTCTCCTTCCGAGTTCGATCGCTCTCGTCAAGTGTAGATCGTAGCTCTTGTGTTCTTAAAAGAACAGATACTACACTTGATCTTAGCCAAAAGGCCGAGAAGCGATAACCAGAATTGGTTTCCGACTACGGTGCCACCCAAGGATTCTGAAAAGTCCATTTGTGGAGATGGCCACCTGGACTCCCGTTAAGAAGACATGCTGTCAACCTCTAGATCCCTCACATGCCTGCACTTTTCGGCTTGCTGCTGCTGCAATCCACGCGTTTTAGATCTGCATAACTCCACCTCTTTTAGCACAGTACCCTCAACCCCCGGCTGTTCCCACCCGCCTCAACACCGTTGGAAGGGAGGATAACCAATTAAGGCGGGGGGGGGGGTGGAACGAGCAGCTGTCTACCCTTAGCAGGAGGGTTGCTGATTAATTACCTCTCCTGCTGCTGCTGCTGCTGGCTGTCCAGCAGCAGACTGAAGGTGGCTGCTGCTGTGCGCAGATATATAAAGGCTCAGAGCCTATTATGACACGCGCAGCCAGCGTTCCATTGCCACATTCCGTCTACTGCAGGCGGGATACCTGGATGGCTGAATGTCACTGAGAAGCTCACAGAGACCGCCATAAGCAACAGTTTAAAAGAATGCCACAGACTAATCAACCAAACTTTTTGGGTTGGTTTCTCTTTTATAGTCTGCAGGCATTAAATGAAAGAAGTCAGTGTTCCAGCAGAGGGAGACAACGTTTCAGAAAAGGCATTGTAGCAAACCAAAAAAGAAATTTTAAGCGCAGCAGAGTAACCAGCTCACATACCTGTTAGCTCAGGTGAGTTTAAAAGGCTGCTGTTGATAACAAGGGCATTTGCTAAATAGATGGTGTGTGTGCAACAATATACTGAAAGGTCAATTATATTGTGCAGCTTATCTCACCACCTGTAGTTATTTAGGTGAGAGCTCCAAAATGCTTGCCTAATATGTCTGTTTATCCAAAAGGAAGTATAGAGGGAGAGCTAGATAGATAGCATTGCATTACATTACATTACATGGCAATGCAATGCACAGTTGCTGAAGTTGAACCAAAATGAGCTTGTCATCTGGCTTCTGCAACTTTTAACATGAAAAATCCAATGAGGAGAAGAAAAGCAAAGCCAAAGAGTCCATCCCAAAATCCGACAAACAAGCAAAATGAACAAAAAGCATTGAATTCAATTCTTTCTGATTTTAGAAACTGCATTAAAGAAGGGGTGCACCGGTCCTGGAGATACTGCAATACCAGGTCAATGCGTGGAGTGGACAGAGCAAGCTCTTTTTCCATCTCCCTGTTCTAAAAATCCATTTAATATATGGTCCCCAGATAGGGGACGTATCAGATATTAAACTGATAAGAACAGATACTACACTTGATCTTAGCCAAAAGGCCGAGAAGCGATAACCAGAATTGGTTTCCGACTACGGTGCCACCCAAGGATTCTGAAAAGTCCATTTGTGGAGATGGCCACCTGGACTCCCGTTAAGAAGACATGCTGTCAACCTCTAGATCCCTCACATGCCTGCACTTTTCGGCTTGCTGCTGCTGCAATCCACGCGTTTTAGATCTGCATAACTCCACCTCTTTTAGCACAGTACCCTCAACCCCCGGCTGTTCCCACCTGCCTCAACACCGTTGGAAGGGAGGAGAACCAATTAAGGCGGGGGGGGGGGGTGGAACGAGCAGCTGTCTACCCTTAGCAGGAGGGTTGCTGATTAATTACCTCTCCTGCTGCTGCTGCTGCTGGCTGTCCAGCAGCAGACTGAAGGTGGCTGCTGCTGTGCGCAGGTATATAAAGGCTCAGAGCCTATTATGACACGCGCAGCCAGCGTTCCATTGCCACATTCCGTCTACTGCAGGCGGGATACCTGGATGGCTGAATGTCACTGAGAAGCTCACAGAGACCGCCATAAGCAACAGTTTAAAAGAATGCCACAGACTAATCAACCAAACTTTTTGGGTTGGTTTCTCTTTTATAGTCTGCAGGCATTAAATGAAAGAAGTCAGTGTTCCAGCAGAGGGAGACAACGTTTCAGAAAAGGCATTGTAGCAAACCAAAAAAGAAATTTTAAGCGCAGCAGAGTAACCAGCTCACATACCTGTTAGCTCAGGTGAGTTTAAAAGGCTGCTGTTGATAACAAGGGCATTTGCTAAATAGATGGTGTGTGTGCAACAATATACTGAAAGGTCAATTATATTGTGCAGCTTATCTCACCACCTGTAGTTATTTAGGTGAAAGCTCCAAAATGCTTGCCTAATATGTCTGTTTATCCAAAAGGAAGTATAGAGGGAGAGCTAGATAGATAGCATTGCATTACATTACATTACATGGCAATGCAATGCACAGTTGCTGAAGTTGAACCAAAATGAGCTTGTCATCTGGCTTCTGCAACTTTTAACATGAAAAATCCAATGAGGAGAAGAAAAGCAAAGCCAAAGAGTCCATCCCAAAATCCGACAAACAAGCAAAATGAACAAAAAGCATTGAATTCAATTCTTTCTGATTTTAGAAACTGCATTAAAGAAGGGGTGCACCGGTCCTGGAGATACTGCAATACCAGGTCAATGCGTGGAGTGGACAGAGCAAGCTCTTTTTCCATCTCCCTGTTCTAAAAATCCATTTAATATATGGTCCCCAGATAGGGGACGTATCAGATATTAAACTGATAAGAACAGATACTACACTTGATCTTAGCCAAAAGGCCGAGAAGCGATAACCAGAATTGGTTTCCGACTACGGTGCCACCCAAGGATTCTGAAAAGTCCATTTGTGGAGATGGCCACCTGGACTCCCGTTAAGAAGACATGCTGTCAACCTCTAGATCCCTCACATGCCTGCACTTTTCGGCTTGCTGCTGCTGCAATCCACGCGTTTTAGATCTGCATAACTCCACCTCTTTTAGCACAGTACCCTCAACCCCCGGCTGTTCCCACCCGCCTCAACACCGTTGGAAGGGAGGAGAACCAATTAAGGCGGGGGGGGGGGTGGAACGAGCAACTGTCTACCCTTAGCAGGAGGGTTGCTGATTAATTACCTCTCCTGCTGCTGCTGCTGCTGGCTGTCCAGCAGCAGACTGAAGGTGGCTGCTGCTGTGCGCAGGTATATAAAGGCTCAGAGCCTATTATGACACGCGCAGCCAGCGTTCCATTGCCACATTCCGGCTACTGCAGGCGGGATACCTGGATGGCTGAATGTCACTGAGAAGCTCACAGAGACCGCCATAAGCAACAGTTTAAAAGAATGCCACAGACTAATCAACCAAACTTTTTGGGTTGGTTTCTCTTTTATAGTCTGCAGGCATTAAATGAAAGAAGTCAGTGTTCCAGCAGAGGGAGACAACGTTTCAGAAAAGGCATTGTAGCAAACCAAAAAAGAAATTTTAAGCGCAGCAGAGTAACCAGCTCACATACCTGTTAGCTCAGGTGAGTTTAAAAGGCTGCTGTTGATAACAAGGGCATTTGCTAAATAGATGGTGTGTGTGCAACAATATACTGAAAGGTCAATTATATTGTGCAGCTTATCTCACCACCTGTAGTTATTTAGGTGAAAGCTCCAAAATGCTTGCCTAATATGTCTGTTTATCCAAAAGGAAGTATAGAGGGAGAGCTAGATAGATAGCATTGCATTACATTACATTACATGGCAATGCAATGCACAGTTGCTGAAGTTGAACCAAAATAAGCTTGTCATCTGCCTTCTGCAACTTTTAACATGAAAAATCCAATGAGGAGAAGAAAAGCAAAGCCAAAGAGTCCATCCCAAAATCCGACAAACAAGCAAAATGAACAAAAAGCATTGAATTCAATTCTTTCTGATTTTAGAAACTGCATTAAAGAAGGGGTGCACCGGTCCTGGAGATACTGCAATACCAGGTCAATGTGTGGAGTGGACAGAGCAAGCTCTTTTTCCATCTCCCTGTTCTAAAAATCCATTTAATATATGGTCCCCAGATAGGGGACGTATCAGATATTAAACTGATAAGAACAGATACTACACTTGATCTTAGCCAAAAGGCCGAGAAGCGATAACCAGAATTGGTTTCCGACTACGGTGCCACCCAAGGATTCTGAAAAGTCCATTTGTGGAGATGGCCACCTGGACTCCCGTTAAGAAGACATGCTGTCAACCTCTAGATCCCTCACATGCCTGCACTTTTTGGCTTGCTGCTGCTGCAATCCACGCGTTTTAGATCTGCATAACTCCACCTCTTTTAGCACAGTACCCTCAACCCCCGGCTGTTCCCACCCGCCTCAACACCGTTGGAAGGGAGGAGAACCAATTAAGGCGGGGGGGGGGGGGTGGAACGAGCAGCTGTCTACCCTTAGCAGGAGGGTTGCTGATTAATTACCTCTCCTGCTGCTGCTGCTGCTGGCTGTCCAGCAGCAGACTGAAGGTGGCTGCTGCTGTGCGCAGGTATATAAAGGCTCAGAGCCTATTATGACACGCGCAGCCAGCGTTCCATTGCCACATTCCATCTACTGCAGGCGGGATACCTGGATGGCTGAATGTCACTGAGAAGCTCACAGAGACCGCCATAAGCAACAGTTTAAAAGAATGCCACAGACTAATCAACCAAACTTTTTGGGTTGGTTTCTCTTTTATAGTCTGCAGGCATTAAGTGAAAGAAGTCAGTGTTCCAGCAGAGGGAGACAACGTTTCAGAAAAGGCATTGTAGCAAACCAAAAAAGAAATTTTAAGCGCAGCAGAGTAACCAGCTCACATACCTGTTAGCTCAGGTGAGTTTAAAAGGCTGCTGTTGATAACAAGGGCATTTGCTAAATAGATGGTGTGTGTGCAACAATATACTGAAAGGTCAATTATATTGTGCAGCTTATCTCACCACCTGTAGTTATTTAGGTGAAAGCTCCAAAATGCTTGCCTAATATGTCTGTTTATACAAAAGGAAGTATAGAGGGAGAGCTAGATAGATAGCATTGCATTACATTACATTACATGGCAATGCAATGCACAGTTGCTGAAGTTGAACCAAAATGAGCTTGTCATCTGGCTTCTGCAACTTTTAACATGAAAAATCCAATGAGGAGAAGAAAAGCAAAGCCAAAGAGTCCATCCCAAAATCCGACAAACAAGCAAAATGAACAAAAAGCATTGAATTCAATTCTTTCTGATTTTAGAAACTGCATTAAAGAAGGGGTGCACCGGTCCTGGAGATACTGCAATACCAGGTCAATGCGTGGAGTGGACAGAGCAAGCTCTTTTTCCATCTCCCTGTTCTAAAAATCCATTTAATATATGGTCCCCAGATAGGGGACGTATCAGATATTAAACTGATAAGAACAGATACTACACTTGATCTTAGCCAAAAGGCCGAGAAGCGATAACCAGAATTGGTTTCCGACTACGGTGCCATCCAAGGATTCTGAAAAGTCCATTTGTGGAGATGGCCACCTGGACTCCCGTTAAGAAGACATGCTGTCAACCTCTAGATCCCTCACATGCCTGCACTTTTCGGCTTGCTGCTGCTGCAATCCACGCGTTTTAGATCTGCATAACTCCACCTCTTTTAGCACAGTACCCTCAACCCCCGGCTGTTCCCACCCGCCTCAACACCGTTGGAAGGGAGGAGAACCAATTAAGGCGTGGGGGGGGGTGGAACGAGCAGCTGTCTACCCTTAGCAGGAGGGTTGCTGATTAATTACCTCTCCTGCTGCTGCTGCTGCTGGCTGTCCAGCAGCAGACTGAAGGTGGCTGCTGCTGTGCGCAGGTATATAAAGGCTCAGAGCCTATTATGACACGCGCAGCCAGCGTTCCATTGCCACATTCCGTCTACTGCAGGCGGGATACCTGGATGGCTGAATGTCACTGAGAAGCTCACAGAGACCGCCATAAGCAACAGTTTAAAAGAATGCCACAGACTAATCAACCAAACTTTTTGGGTTGGTTTCTCTTTTATAGTCTGCAGGCATTAAATGAAAGAAGTCAGTGTTCCAGCAGAGGGAGACAACGTTTCAGAAAAGGCATTGTAGCAAACCAAAAAAGAAATTTTAAGCGCAGCAGAGTAACCAGCTCACATACCTGTTAGCTCAGGTGAGTTTAAAAGGCTGCTGTTGATAACAAGGGCATTTGCTAAATAGATGGTGTGTGTGCAACAATATACTGAAAGGTCAATTATATTGTGCAGCTTATCTCACCACCTGTAGTTATTTAGGTGAAAGCTCCAAAATGCTTGCCTAATATGTCTGTTTATCCAAAAGGAAGTATAGAGGGAGAGCTAGATAGATAGCATTGCATTACATTACATTACATGGCAATGCAATGCACAGTTGCTGAAGTTGAACCAAAATGAGCTTGTCATCTGGCTTCTGCAACTTTTAACATGAAAAATCCAATGAGGAGAAGAAAAGCAAAGCCAAAGAGTCCATCCCAAAATCCGACAAACAAGCAAAATGAACAAAAAGCATTGAATTCAATTCTTTCTGATTTTAGAAACTGCATTAAAGAAGGGGTGCACCGGTCCTGGAGATACTGCAATACCAGGTCAATGCGTGGAGTGGACAGAGCAAGCTCTTTTTCCATCTCCCTGTTCTAAAAATCCATTTAATATATGGTCCCCAGATAGGGGACGTATCAGATATTAAACTGATAAGAACAGATTTTTTTTTTTAATTTGGCTATCCCCTGCAGAGGGATAAAACCGTTTATTAAAATTTTAACAAATTACAAGCATAATTACACAAATACCAAACGTTAAAAGACAAATGAAATTTCCAAAACAAAAAAATACAAAGATTTTAAATAATTAGGTTCCATTGGTCAACAAGCCATTTTTTGGAAATATGTATATTCTTCTTTTTGTCAATTAAATAATAAGTATACATTTCACATAAACATAAACTTAAAACATCATTCACTGATAAAACATCTTGTTTAAAAATAGCAATGTTGCGCGCTTTCCAGAGAGATGACTTGGCGCAGTTCACTGTCTTCCAAGCCATTGTGTACTGGTCCATTGTGGGGCATTCCATAAGTCCGTATAGCACAGTTTTATATGTAAAGTCCTTGAGGTCTGCCACCCTTTCCAGTAGGGGGAGCAGTCTTCTCCAGAAATCCTTTGCAAAATTACATGTCCATAATAGATGTTCCACCGTTTCCTCGTCTTGGCATCCGGCTCTTGGGCAGATGGCAGACCTCACAAATCCTCTTCTGTATTGGAATGCCCGGCAAGGAAGACAGCGGTGCATGCAACTCCAAGCCAGATCTCTCTGTTCATTAAAAAGATAAAAAACGTTAATCATTTTCCAGATAGACATAGATTTGTCATCATCATATCTGTCAACATTACATATTTCCTCACTTTTACGTATTTCTTTAATTAGTTTCTTACTATTTCTTAATTCCTCTATTTTCTTAGTCCCTAAATTAAAATCGGACACTATTTTCCTTAAAATCTCATAATGCGTCGACAAATTAAAAGCATGGGGCACAGATATATTAACTTCATACCATCCAAACTTTCTCATAAAAAATCCTGTATTAAAACGCATAAAAAAGGACCAATAGTGATTCTTAAAAAGGGCATTAAAACAGTAAACGAACAGATGGATTAAAAGAAACCTATTAAAATCTGGAAAATCTTTACCACCTTTTACTTTTGATTTCATCACGATTTCTCTTTTCAGCTTTTCCATTTTTGAGTTCCAAAAGAAGGTAAAACAGGTTTTGGTTATCTTTTTTAAAACATTAACAGGCGGGGGGAAAACCATGCTAAGATACAATAAAAGAGGTAAAATCACCATCTTTAAAACCAATACTTTACCCTCCATTGTAAGTCTCCTCATGTTCCACATACATATTTTCGTATTTACTTTCTGTGTAACTGTTTCCCAACTATTATAACCATCATTATTTTCAGTGAATGATATACCTAAAATGGAAATGGATTCGGAGACATTAATTGGTACATCACGTAAAATCATCCCCCCAACACTTAAAATGTTACACTTATTAAAATTGATTTTAAAACCAGAAGCTAGACAAAAGGATTGCACTTGATGGAGAGTGGCCGTAAGTGATGGTGCATCTGTACACAAGACCGCCACGTCATCCATGTAGCCTACAACCTTGGCCTCCAAACCACCGCTTCCAGGCAGAGGGACACCGCATATCTGTTTATTTTGGCGTATTGCACATAACATTGGTTCCAGTGCACAGATAAACAGTAGGGGGGACAGAGGGCATCCCTGTTTCACCCCTGACCGTAAAAATACCTCTTGTGTCTTAAAACCATTCACTAAAATCTTACTTGTACAATCCTTGTAAAATGCTTTAAGCGATAGTAAAAACCCTTCTGGTATGCCCATTTTCTCTAAAACTTTAAAAAGATAAAAGTGTGAGACACGGTCAAATGCTTTTTCAAAATCAATAGATAAAATCGCCATTTTCCCCTTTCTGTCTTTCACATCCTCAATACAGTCTTTCACTAAATTCAGATTGTCCCATATACTGCGCCCCGGCACCCAACACACTTGATTAGAATGAATAACTTTGCTGATGACTTCTTTTAGACGATTTGCACAAATTTTAGCCATTATTTTATAGTCACAATTTAAAAGTGTTATTGGTCTCCAGTTTTCTAATTTTGATTTATCGCCTTTTTTGTATAGGAGGGAGACTTCACCTTTCTTCCAGGAATTTAATAAAACCTTATTATTAAAAACCTCAGTAAACAAATAAAACAAATCATCTTTTAAAATATCATAAAAACATACATAAAATTCTATTGGGATGCCATCAGGACCAGGGACCTTTCCAGTTTTAAAACTTTTAATAGTTTTTAACACTTCTTGTTCCGTTAAAACTTGGGATAAAAACTCTTGGGATGCGGGATCTAAAACAGCTGTTAGTCCTTGCAGCGAATCATCCATTAATTTATTATCTATATTTTTTCCATTAAAAAGATTAGAAAAAAAACCCTCAACTTTACCCAGCATATTTTTTATATTATTCTCACCATCTATATGGTCAATTATCACTTTTTCTTTTTTATTTTTCCTAAAAAAATATCTGGAACACTTTTCATTTTCTTCTATATGTTGTACTCTAGAACGAAAAATTATCTCTTTTCCTTTTTGTTCTAGCCATTTTGAAATCTCTTCTTTTAAGTTTGAAATATCAAGTTGTACATCTATCCCATTGTCTCTGAGCTTAAATAATGTTTGTAGGCGGGTATTTAAAATTCTATATTCTTCATATTTTTCTTTGGCTCTACATATACTCTTTTTAATAAAAAAGTCTTTTATTTTTACTTTCATTCTATCCCACCATACACTCATAGTCTCATTTGTTTTTTTCCCTTTTCTACATTTCCTATAAAACTCAATAAAATCTGATAAAATCTGCGGGTCGGTTAAAAGGGATACGTTCATTTTCCAGCTTTTCTTACCACATTTTTTGTTGTCATTTACTTTTATGGTAAAGGATAAAAGTTTATGGTCTGAAAATATATTAGTTAAAACTTCACATTTGGCAGGTATTGTTTTATCTGAACCAAAAATAAAATCAATCCTAGAGCTACAATTAGCATTGCTCCAAGTGAAACCGGCGTCCTCTGGGCTATCACTATGACACTCTTTATATATGTCTATCAATTTAGCATCTTTGACTATATCATGTAGCATACCTGAGGTTTTATCGTAGTTCCTGCTTACAGAGCTGGAGCGCCGGTTTTCACCTTTTAAAACACAATTAAAATCCCCTGCTAAGATAAAAGGTTCAGAGTTATTAATAAATAATGGTAAAAGATCAAGCATTTCGGCTCTTTCATTTTTCTCTGTTGATCCATAAAAATTTAAAAACTGCCATCTAATACCATCAATAAAAGCTTTCACTAATAAAATACGACCTGGTAAAATTTCCTGAATAAAATCAATTAAAAGGTTCCCTTTAAAAAGTATGGCTACACCCGCTGATCCTGCAGCATTCGATCCGGACCAGACAGATGGCCCACACTTCCACTCATCTTTATATTTTTGATATGACATTTCATGTGGGATATTACATTCTTGCAGAAAAAATACAGATGCAGTAAAACACGTAAAAAAATTAAAAAGAGCAGTTCTTCTCGTGTTAGATTTTATGCCTCTCACGTTGAGGGAAATACCTTTGAGTTCAGCCATCATTAGAAAATGTAGAAATTTTACTTAGGTAACTAAGAGCAACGGATTTACCTGTCCGATGAACCTGATCAGACCACTGGGCTTGCGCCTCCCTCCTCATCTGATAGTATCGTCACGAGAGTCTCCGTGGAGGAGGAAAGATTACCACATTTATATAAACCCGACGCTACACTGGCATAGCTCGGAGGGCTGGCTGGCAGAACCCGCTGGGTCTCCATTGGCTGGCCATGCAGTTCCTCATCAGGTGGGTCTCCGAGGGGTTCCGCCGCCCCTGTTTGACCTGTAGAAGGTCGTCCTATAGGAGGAGGTTGCGCACAAGGCAGAGCCTCTGACTCTTCAGAGGCAGCAAGATCCCGGTCCCCACCTGTAGCAGCGGAGACCGAAACCCCTGAGGGTCCAGCGTCCACGTCCCCTTCTGGAGAAGTGTCCATCTGTTCACCTCCTGCTGCCTCCTCCGAACCACCCTTTTTCTTTTTCTTAGGACCCACCTTTATCCACTCAGCGCCCTCAGCACTAGGAGACCCAGACTGGGCATGGGCTTCTGTGTCGGCCTTTTGCCGGTCCCTTTTGACCTTACCAGTAGTGCCCTTCTGCTCCTTCTCAGCCCTCCTTTTGGACTCCCGCAGGTCCTGCAGCCAGGTTTTGGGATTTGGTATTTTACCTGTCATAGACTCTGGAGACACTTCACTATTTGGTACGCCCTTATTGTCTCCAGAGGCTCCAGGTTGTTGTTCCTCCTCCTGAGGGGTGGTCTGATCTTTTGGTCCTTGGTCGGACGTCTTGGACTTCCCATTTTGCTCATCTTCCCGAAATCTGTGAGGGCAAGAAAAATAAAAGTGACCTGGAGTCTGGCAAAAACTGCATTTCTTTTCCTTAGGGCCTTCTTTTGTCTCATGTTCTTCACTAGCACAATTTCTACATGATACATGACAGTTTTCTTTTGAATGACCATAGCGCCCACAATTTCTGCAATATACTGGCATCCCAGAAAAGAAGAAATCCCCATTTGTTTGCCCAATTTTGAAACGGGCAGGGGGGAGCCGTATACCACCTGGTGTATTTGGATCTCTTGTACACTTCACAAGGAATTTCCACTTAGATGTCCATATGTTATATTCGTTTAATATCTTCCCAATACATTTAACACTTTTAAAATAAATTGCTAGAAATGACATTACTTCTGGAGCAGAAACAAAGGGCGAAAATATTTTTACAATAACCACTCTTACCTCATCCAGGACGTGCTCAACAACTTGTATCCCTTTCAAAACAGGACTATTTTCAACTTTTTTTAACTTTTCTAGTACATCTCTAAAAATACCTTCTCCGGTGAATGTGATGTCATAGTCACCTCTTCTGGGATAATCCTGGATGGAGAGAATTTCATTCCTTTGTACGCCAAGAAGGTTCCTGAGCACGTCCTGGACTACATACCCTAATTTGCTCATATCCGAGCCACCCGCCGTGAAGTGAACTCGGATAGAGTTTTTTAGCCTCGCATAAAGAGGCACGAGGTTAGGGTCAACCTCCATGGAAAAACGCAACAAGGTTGCAAATTGCAGCCGCTTGCAATCTGCGCTCCCAGTGTTCTTGCAGCGAAAAACACCTGGAAGCTGGGGGATCGCAACTCGTTACCCTGGGACTAAGCCCTCTCCCTAATAGCAGCAAGCAGGTTAAGTCCACCAAAGTGGACGATCCTGCCAGGCCAAGGAGAGGGGTACCCGAGTGCCCTTCAACCACAATCTCCTGCAATAAAGCACTTGATCATAGCCAAAAGGCCGAGAAGCGATAACCAGAATTGGTTTCCGACTACGGTGCCACCCAAGGATTCTGAAAAGTCCATTTGTGGAGATGGCCACCTGGACTCCCGTTAAGAAGACATGCTGTCAACCTCTAGATCCCTCACATGCCTGCACTTTTCGGCTTGCTGCTGCTGCAATCCACGCGTTTTAGATCTGCATAACTCCACCTCTTTTTGCACAGTACCCTCAACCCCCGGCTGTTCCCACCCGCCTCAACACCGTTGGAAGGGAGGAGAACCAATTAAGGCGGGGGGGGGGTGGAACGAGCAGCTGTCTACCCTTAGCAGGAGGGTTGCTGATTAATTACCTCTCCTGCTGCTGCTGCTGCTGGCTGTCCAGCAGCAGACTGAAGGTGGCTGCTGCTGTGCGCAGGTATATAAAGGCTCAGAGCCTATTATGACACGCGCAGCCAGCGTTCCATTGCCACATTCCGTCTACTGCAGGCGGTATACCTGGATGGCTGAATGTCACTGAGAAGCTCACAGAGACCGCCATAAGCAACAGTTTAAAAGAATGCCACAGACTAATCAACCAAACTTTTTGGGTTGGTTTCTCTTTTATAGTCTGCAGGCATTAAATGAAAGAAGTCAGTGTTCCAGCAGAGGGAGACAACGTTTCAGAAAAGGCATTGTAGCAAACCAAAAAAGAAATTTTAAGCGCAGCAGAGTAACCAGCTCACATACCTGTTAGCTCAGGTGAGTTTAAAAGGCTGCTGTTGATAACAAGGGCATTTGCTAAATAGATGGTGTGTGTGCAACAATATACTGAAAGGTCAATTATATTGTGCAGCTTATCTCACCACCTGTAGTTATTTAGGTGAAAGCTCCAAAATGCTTGCCTAATATGTCTGTTTATCCAAAAGGAAGTATAGAGGGAGAGCTAGATAGATAGCATTGCATTACATTACATTACATGGCAATGCAATGCACAGTTGCTGAAGTTGAACCAAAATGAGCTTGTCATCTGGCTTCTGCAACTTTTAACATGAAAAATCCAATGAGGAGAAGAAAAGCAAAGCCAAAGAGTCCATCCCAAAATCCGACAAACAAGCAAAATGAACAAAAAGCATTGAATTCAATTCTTTCTGATTTTAGAAACTGCATTAAAGAAGGGGTGCACCGGTCCTGGAGATACTGCAATACCAGGTCAATGCGTGGAGTGGACAGAGCAAGCTCTTTTTCCATCTCCCTGTTCTAAAAATCCATTTAATATATGGTCCCCAGATAGGGGACGTATCAGATATTAAACTGATAAGAACAGATACTACACTTGATCTTAGCCAAAAGGCCGAGAAGCGATAACCAGAATTGGTTTCCGACTACGGTGCCACCCAAGGATTCTGAAAAGTCCATTTGTGGAGATGGCCACCTGGACTCCCGTTAAGATGACATGCTGTCAACCTCTAGATCCCTCACATGCCTGCACTTTTCGGCTTGCTGCTGCTGCAATCCACGCGTTTTAGATCTGCATAACTCCACCTCTTTTAGCACAGTACCCTCAACCCCCGGCTGTTCCCACCCGCCTCAACACCGTTGGAAGGGAGGAGAACCAATTAAGGCGGGGGGGTGGGTGGAACGAGCAGCTGTCTACCCTTAGCAGGAGGGTTGCTGATTAATTACCTCTCCTGCTGCTGCTGCTGCTGGCTGTCCAGCAGCAGACTGAAGGTGGCTGCTGCTGTGCGCAGGTATATAAAGGCTCAGAGCCTATTATGACACGCGCAGCCAGCGTTCCATTGCCACATTCCGTCTACTGCAGGCGGGATACCTGGATGGCTGAATGTCACTGAGAAGCTCACAGAGACCGCCATAAGCAACAGTTTAAAAGAATGCCACAGACTAATCAACCAAACTTTTTGGGTTGGTTTCTCTTTTATAGTCTGCAGGCATTAAATGAAAGAAGTCAGTGTTCCAGCAGAGGGAGACAACGTTTCAGAAAAGGCATTGTAGCAAACCAAAAAAGAAATTTTAAGCGCAGCAGAGTAACCAGCTCACATACCTGTTAGCTCAGGTGAGTTTAAAAGGCTGCTGTTGATAACAAGGGCATTTGCTAAATAGATGGTGTGTGTGCAACAATATACTGAAAGGTCAATTATATTGTGCAGCTTATCTCACCACCTGTAGTTATTTAGGTGAAAGCTCCAAAATGCTTGCCTAATATGTCTGTTTATCCAAAAGGAAGTATAGAGGGAGAGCTAGATAGATAGCATTGCATTACATTACATTACATGGCAATGCAATGCACAGTTGCTGAAGTTGAACCAAAATGAGCTTGTCATCTGGCTTCTGCAACTTTTAACATGAAAAATCCAATGAGGAGAAGAAAAGCAAAGCCAAAGAGTCCATCCCAAAATCCGACAAACAAGCAAAATGAACAAAAAGCATTGAATTCAATTCTTTCTGATTTTAGAAACTGCATTAAAGAAGGGGTGCACCGGTCCTGGAGATACTGCAATACCAGGTCAATGCGTGGAGTGGACAGAGCAAGCTCTTTTTCCATCTCCCTGTTCTAAAAATCCATTTAATATATGGTCCCCAGATAGGGGACGTATCAGATATTAAACTGATAAGAACAGATACTACACTTGATCTTAGCCAAAAGGCCGAGAAGCGATAACCAGAATTGGTTTCCGACTACGGTGCCACCCAAGGATTCTGAAAAGTCCATTTGTGGAGATGGCCACCTGGACTCCCGTTAAGAAGACATGCTGTCAACCTCTAGATCCCTCACATGCCTGCACTTTTCGGCTTGCTGCTGCTGCAATCCACGCGTTTTAGATCTGCATAACTCCACCTCTTTTAGCACAGTACCCTCAACCCCCGGCTGTTCCCACCCGCCTCAACACCGTTGGAAGGGAGGAGAACCAATTAAGGCGGGGGGGGGGGGGGGCGGGTGGAACGAGCAGCTGTCTACCCTTAGCAGGAGGGTTGCTGATTAATTACCTCTCCTGCTGCTGCTGCTGCTGGCTGTCCAGCAGCAGTCTGAAGGTGGCTGCTGCTGTGCGCAGGTATATAAAGGCTCAGAGCCTATTATGACACGCGCAGCCAGCGTTCCATTGCCACATTCCGTCTACTGCAGGCGGGATACCTGGATGGCTGAATGTCACTGAGAAGCTCACAGAGACCGCCATAAGCAACAGTTTAAAAGAATGCCACAGACTAATCAACCAAACTTTTTGGGTTGGTTTCTCTTTTATAGTCTGCAGGCATTAAATGAAAGAAGTCAGTGTTCCAGCAGAGGGAGACAACGTTTCAGAAAAGGCATTGTAGCAAACCAAAAAAGAAATTTTAAGCGCAGCAGAGTAACCAGCTCACATACCTGTTAGCTCAGGTGAGTTTAAAAGGCTGCTGTTGATAACAAGGGCATTTGCTAAATAGATGGTGTGTGTGCAACAATATACTGAAAGGTCAATTATATTGTGCAGCTTATCTCACCACCTGTAGTTATTTAGGTGAAAGCTCCAAAATGCTTGCCTAATATGTCTGTTTATCCAAAAGGAAGTATAGAGGGAGAGCTAGATAGATAGCATTGCATTACATTACATTACATGGCAATGCAATGCACAGTTGCTGAAGTTGAACCAAAATGAGCTTGTCATCTGGCTTCTGCAACTTTTAACATGAAAAATCCAATGAGGAGAAGAAAAGCAAAGCCAAAGAGTCCATCCCAAAATCCGACAAACAAGCAAAATGAACAAAAAGCATTGAATTCAATTCTTTCTGATTTTAGAAACTGCATTAAAGAAGGGGTGCACCGGTCCTGGAGATACTGCAATACCAGGTCAATGCGTGGAGTGGACAGAGCAAGCTCTTTTTCCATCTCCCTGTTCTAAAAATCCATTTAATATATGGTCCCCAGATAGGGGACGTATCAGATATTAAACTGATAAGAACAGATACTACACTTGATCTTAGCCAAAAGGCCGAGAAGCGATAACCAGAATTGGTTTCCGACTACGGTGCCACCCAAGGATTCTGAAAAGTCCATTTGTGGAGATGGCCACCTGGACTCCCGTTAAGAAGACATGCTGTCAACCTCTAGATCCCTCACATGCCTGCACTTTTCGGCTTGCTGCTGCTGCAATCCACGCGTTTTAGATCTGCATAACTCCACCTCTTTTAGCACAGTACCCTCAACCCCCGGCTGTTCCCACCCGCCTCAACACCGTTGGAAGGGAGGAGAACCAATTAAGGCGGGGGGGGGGTGGAACGAGCAGCTGTCTACCCTTAGCAGGAGGGTTGCTGATTAATTACCTCTCCTGCTGCTGCTGCTGCTGGCTGTCCAGCAGCAGACTGAAGGTGGCTGCTGCTGTGCGCAGGTATATAAAGGCTCAGAGCCTATTATGACACGCGCAGCCAGCGTTCCATTGCCACATTCCGTCTACTGCAGGCAGGATACCTGGATGGCTGAATGTCACTGAGAAGCTCACAGAGACCGCCATAAGCAACAGTTTAAAAGAATGCCACAGACTAATCAACCAAACTTTTTGGGTTGGTTTCTCTTTTATAGTCTGCAGGCATTAAATGAAAGAAGTCAGTGTTCCAGCAGAGGGAGACAACGTTTCAGAAAAGGCATTGTAGCAAACCAAAAAAGAAATTTTAAGCGCAGCAGAGTAACCAGCTCACATACCTGTTAGCTCAGGTGAGTTTAAAAGGCTGCTGTTGATAACAAGGGCATTTGCTAAATAGATGGTGTGTGTGCAACAATATACTGAAAGGTCAATTATATTGTGCAGCTTATCTCACCACCTGTAGTTATTTAGGTGAAAGCTCCAAAATGCTTGCCTAATATGTCTGTTTATCCAAAAGGAAGTATAGAGGGAGAGCTAGATAGATAGCATTGCATTACATTACATTACATGGCAATGCAATGCACAGTTGCTGAAGTTGAACCAAAATGAGCTTGTCATCTGGCTTCTGCAACTTTTAACATGAAAAATCCAATGAGGAGAAGAAAAGCAAAGCCAAAGAGTCCATCCCAAAATCCGACAAACAAGCAAAATGAACAAAAAGCATTGAATTCAATTCTTTCTGATTTTAGAAACTGCATTAAAGAAGGGGTGCACTGGTCCTGGAGATACTGCAATACCAGGTCAATGCGTGGAGTGGACAGAGCAAGCTCTTTTTCCATCTCCCTGTTCTAAAAATCCATTTAATATATGGTCCCCAGATAGGGGACGTATCAGATATTAAACTGATAAGAACAGATACTACACTTGATCTTAGCCAAAAGGCCGAGAAGCGATTACCAGAATTGGTTTCCGACTACGGTGCCACCCAAGGATTCTGAAAAGTCCATTTGTGGAGATGGCCACCTGGACTCCCGTTAAGAAGACATGCTGTCAACCTCTAGATCCCTCACATGCCTGCACTTTTCGGCTTGCTGCTGCTGCAATCCACGCGTTTTAGATCTGCATAACTCCACCTCTTTTAGCACAGTACCCTCAACCCCCGGCTGTTCCCACCCGCCTCAACACCGTTGGAAGGGAGGAGAACCAATTAAGGCGGGGGGGGGTGGAACGAGCAGCTGTCTACCCTTAGCAGGAGGGTTGCTGATTAATTACCTCTCCTGCTGCTGCTGCTGCTGGCTGTCCAGCAGCAGACTGAAGGTGGCTGCTGCTGTGCGCAGGTATATAAAGGCTCAGAGCCTATTATGACACGCGCAGCCAGCGTTCCATTGCCACATTCCGTCTACTGCAGGCGGGATACCTGGATGGCTGAATGTCACTGAGAACCTCACAGAGACTGCCATAAGCAACAGTTTAAAAGAATGCCACAGACTAATCAACCAAACTTTTTGGGTTGGTTTCTCTTTTATAGTCTGCAGGCATTAAATGAAAGAAGTCAGTGTTCCAGCAGAGGGAGACAACGTTTCAGAAAAGGCATTGTAGCAAACCAAAAAAGAAATTTTAAGCGCAGCAGAGTAACCAGCTCACATACCTGTTAGCTCAGGTGAGTTTAAAAGGCTGCTGTTGATAACAAGGGCATTTGCTAAATAGATGGTGTGTGTGCAACAATATACTGAAAGGTCAATTATATTGTGCAGCTTATCTCACCACCTGTAGTTATTTAGGTGAAAGCTCCAAAATGCTTGCCTAATATGTCTGTTTATCCAAAAGGAAGTATAGAGGGAGAGCTAGATAGATAGCATTGCATTACATTACATTACATGGCAATGCAATGCACAGTTGCTGAAGTTGAACCAAAATGAGCTTGTCATCTGGCTTCTGCAACTTTTAACATGAAAAATCCAATGAGGAGAAGAAAAGCAAAGCCAAAGAGTCCATCCCAAAATCCGACAAACAAGCAAAATGAACAAAAAGCATTGAATTCAATTCTTTCTGATTTTAGAAACTGCATTAAAGAAGGGGTGCACCGGTCCTGGAGATACTGCAATACCAGGTCAATGCGTGGAGTGGACAGAGCAAGCTCTTTTTCCATCTCCCTGTTCTAAAAATCCATTTAATATATGGTCCCCAGATAGGGGACGTATCAGATATTAAACTGATAAGAACAGATACTACACTTGATCTTAGCCAAAAGGCCGAGAAGCGATAACCAGAATTGGTTTCCGACTACGGTGCCACCCAAGGATTCTGAAAAGTCCATTTGTGGAGATGGCCACCTGGACTCCCGTTAAGAAGACATGCTGTCAACCTCTAGATCCCTCACATGCCTGCACTTTTCGGCTTGCTGCTGCTGCAATCCACGCGTTTTAGATCTGCATAACTCCACCTCTTTTAGCACAGTACCCTCAACCCCCGGCTGTTCCCACCCGCCTCAACACCGTTGGAAGGGAGGAGAACCAATTAAGGCGGGGGGGGGTGGAACGAGCAGCTGTCTACCCTTAGCAGGAGGGTTGCTGATTAATTACCTCTCCTGCTGCTGCTGCTGCTGGCTGTCCAGCAGCAGAATGAAGGTGGCTGCTGCTGTGCGCAGGTATATAAAGGCTCAGAGCCTATTATGACACGCGCAGCCAGCGTTCCATTGCCACATTCCGTCTACTGCAGGCGGGATACCTGGATGGCTGAATGTCACTGAGAAGCTCACAGAGACCGCCATAAGCAACAGTTTAAAAGAATGCCACAGACTAATCAACCAAACTTTTTGGGTTGGTTTCTCTTTTATAGTCTGCAGGCATTAAATGAAAGAAGTCAGTGTTCCAGCAGAGGGAGACAACGTTTCAGAAAAGGCATTGTAGCAAACCAAAAAAGAAATTTTAAGCGCAGCAGAGTAACCAGCTCACATACCTGTTAGCTCAGGTGAGTTTAAAAGGCTGCTGTTGATAACAAGGGCATTTGCTAAATAGATGGTGTGTGTGCAACAATATACTGAAAGGTCAATTATATTGTGCAGCTTATCTCACCACCTGTAGTTATTTAGGTGAAAGCTCCAAAATGCTTGCCTAATATGTCTGTTTATCCAAAAGGAAGTATAGAGGGAGAGCTAGAAAGATAGCATTGCATTACATTACATTACATGGCAATGCAATGCACAGTTGCTGAAGTTGAACCAAAATGAGCTTGTCATCTGGCTTCTGCAACTTTTAACATGAAAAATCCAATGAGGAGAAGAAAAGCAAAGCCAAAGAGTCCATCCCAAAATCCGACAAACAAGCAAAATGAACAAAAAGCATTGAATTCAATTCTTTCTGATTTTAGAAACTGCATTAAAGAAGGGGTGCACCGGTCCTGGAGATACTGCAATACCAGGTCAATGCGTGGAGTGGACAGAGCAAGCTCTTTTTCCATCTCCCTGTTCTAAAAATCCATTTAATATATGGTCCCCAGATAGGGGACGTATCAGATATTAAACTGATAAGAACAGATTTTTTTTGATTGAATATATCTTTTATTAGCACAAAAAATAAGTTAACAGACAGTGTACAGTGCCGCAGCCCAGTACACACAGAATTCTACATCATATTTACATAGCATGAGGATACGACGCACTAACTAGACACATCACACCCCTATGCTACACAAAACACTCAATCTGAAAGAAAAAGCATGTCAATCAATACAGTACGACGAACCGTGATAAGGGATGGGGATTGGGAAAAAGGGGATGGGGAGGGGAAAATCACAGGCCCGAAGCTTTATTGAAAGACAAGACACATAAGGGGAGAGGGGGAGGAGGGGTTTAGTCCTCATCCTCGTCCTACGGACTGTCCACGATGGAATAGTCTCTGAGCAGGCTGTGGATCAGCCTGCGGCAGTCCTGGATGGACATCCTCTCCCTCCTCAAGATGAGCCGGTTCCTGGCGACCCAAACGGCATCCTTGAAGCAGTTCATAAGGCGCCAAGCCTCCTGGATGGCTCCGACGGTATGAACCCCAGGGAAGAGTCCGTAAAACACAGAATGGTGCGATAGGCTCGCCCTGGGGACAGAGTTCCTCAGGTCGTCCTCAAGGGCAGTCAACAGGAGCTGTGCAAATCCGCAGTCCCAAAAAGTGTGCAAAGATGTTTCCTCCACGAAGGGGCACCTTGGGCAGTACCGGGTCTTGCACAGGTTCCGGGCATGCATGAATGACCGGACGGGCAGTCCGCCCTGAATCGCCATCCACGACAAGTCCTTGTGCCCGTTGGTCAGCCTGTCAGACGACACATTTGTCCACACAGTCTCCAGCGTGTCCTGGTGAAGTCCTGTGATGTTCTCCACGTCATCCTTGGCTCTGATGAGCTTGTGGATAGTTTTGGGCTTCCACAAGTCGGGCTTGAGTCCCTCCAGTTGATGTTCCCCCACAAATCGAACGACGTCTCCGTAGAACCATGGCGTCGTCCAGTTGTAGGGGAAGGAGCTGTCCCACTTGTCCCAGCCGAGTCGCCTCCAAAGAGGAAGCAGGAAGAAGCGAGACATGGACCTGCCCGCGGAGCCATTCTTGACTTGCAAAGTCCGGCGGACACAATCACACACAAAAGAGGATCGCAGGAGGGTGGGGATATCTGGAACGCCCTTCCCACCCTTGCGAGGCTCCTTGTACATGACGGCCCGCCTGACTCTGTCCATCTTGGATCCCCAGACAAAGTGAAACACTGTCCTGGTAATGGCCCTGCACACAGTGACGTGTGGGGGCCAGGCCTGCGCCGTGTACTGCAAGACGGGCAGGACCTCATTACGCAGGACGAGTGCCTTACCCTCACAAGTGAGGTGTCTGAGGCTCCAGAGTCCGATCCGTTGCTTCACCTTGGCCAAGCGTTCTTGCCAGGACTTGAGGGCCGCTCCTTCCTTCCCGAACCAGACTCCCAGCACCTTGAGGAAATCCGGTTGAATGTTGAAGGGGAAGGGGGCGGAGGAGGCCGGCTGCCAATCCCCGAAGAGCATGGCTTCCGACTTCCTGCAGTTGACTTTGGCCCCTGAAGCCCGGCCGAACCTCTCACACGTCTGGACGAGGGCGTCGACTGAACCACGATCAGCGCAGAAGACGGTGACGTCGTCCATGTAGAGCGAGCACTTGACCTCGTGTCGTCCCGGACCCGGTGCGGTGATCCCTCTGATCTCTCCATTCTGCCGGATAGCCTCTGCGAAGAGTTCTATAACACAAACAAAAAGAAGAGGTGATAGAGGGCAGCCTTGTCTGACCCCAGAGAGGACAGGGAAGGGGTCAGTCTTCCAGCCGTTCACCAACACCGAGCTGTGGATATCAAAATACATCAGACGGACATACGAACAAAACATGTTACCCAAACCTAACCGGTGCAGAGCTCGGCCCATGAACTCGTGGGAAACCCGGTCGAAGGCCTTCTCCTGATCCAAGGAGACCAGGGCCGCGTGTGCGCGGCGGACCTTGATGTACTCGACCGTGTCCCGCACGAGAGCGAGGCTGTCTGCGATGCGACGTCCAGGGATGCCGCAGGTCTGGTCCGGGTGGATGATCCGTCCGATGACCGTCTTAAGTCATGTCGCCATCGTCTTGGCCAGGATCTTGTAGTCCACGTTGAGCAGAGTGATGGGACGCCAATTCCTCAGGTCGCACCTCTCTCCCTTCCGCTTGTACAGGATCGTGACCATTCCTTCCCTCAAAGATGGAGGCATTCTACCCTCCACCACCATCTCCTCGTACAGGTCCAACAGGTCCGGACAGATGAGGTCTCCCAGCGCTACATAGAGCTCCGCTGGAAGACCATCACTGCCCGGGGTCCTGCCGGTCCTAAAGGATTTAGCGGCAGAGAGCAATTCGCCCACCATCAGAGGTTTGTCAAAGGCTGCCGTGCCTGCAGGATCAAGATGGTTAGTGATACCTGACAGGAACTTATCAGCAGCGTCGGGGTCGGTAGTCTTGTGGGAGTAGAGTTCGCTGTAGAAGTCGCTGACGACCTTCATCACGTCCTCCTTCCCACGTCGCATGTTTCCGCTCTCGTCTCGCAGCTCGTTCAGGGGCGTGTGACCGGCATGAAGTTTCCTGAAAAAGAATGAGTTACATTTCTCACCCTTCTCCAGATTCTCCACTTTGGAACGGAAGACGATTCGCTTGGACTCCTCCTCAAAGTGCCTTTTCAGGCTCTTCTTGGTCTCCTCCAGCTCCTCCCTCACGTCCCAGCCGCAGTGAAGAAGGTCCTGCAGCGACCGCAGCTCGCGCTGCAGCCCTCTGAAGTCCCTCCTCTTCTCACACGCCTGTTGTCGACCCTTGGCCTGAAAGAAACAGCGAAACTCAAGTTTAACATATTCCCACCAATCAGAGACTGTTTGGAAGCTACCCTTGTAGGACTGCCACATTGCGTAGGCTGCTCTCAGCTCCTCCACGACTTCATCCTGAGCCAGCAGAGCACAATTCAGCTTCCAGGAGCCGGGGCCGGACGGAAAACCGTCGCCGAGGACACCTTGTAAGTGAATGGCTCTGTGGTCGGAGAAGAAGCAGGGGACCATCGAGTGCCTACTCTGCCTGACTGCCCGAGAGGTGAACACAAAGTCAATCCTGGAGCGGAGTGAGCCATCGGGTCGGCTCCACGAATAGTTTGTGGAGCCTCTCCCCATGGAGCCCACCACGTCCTGAAGAGAGGCCTCGGTTACCATCTCGATGAGCAGCTTGGACGTGATGTCCAACTTGGCAGATGTGCCAGAACTACGACCATCCTCCTCGATGGGGCAGTTGAAATCCCCGGCCATCACTAAGGTCCTGGTGGTGGCAAGCTGAAGCCGCAGGGTCTGGAAAAGCTCCAAACGCTCATTCTTCAGTGGGGACGCATACACGTTGATGAACCTGACAGGTTCTCCCGCCCAGTTGCCATCTACAACAAGAGCCCTGCCGCAGATGAGCTCCTGGACGGACTCAAGCGTGAATGCGCCCCCCCTGATCAGAATTGCGACCCCCGCAGACTTGCAGTCACCCCCACCGGACCAGTAGGATGGACCGTGGGACCACTCCCTGGCCAGATGTTTGAAGGACCTAGAGGAGGGAAGGGAACATTCCTGCAACATATAAACATCACACAACTGGGAAGTAAGGAAGGCATAAATAGTCTGACGTCTGAACTTGTCCTTGATGCTCCTGACATTAATGGAAAATAAGTTAATATTAGCCATCATGTAGGGAAAAAAGAAAAAGTTAGCGCAGGCAATACACCTTAGTTACCACTCCGGTCGGGTGGTCCCTCGTCGGTGTTGACTGCTGGTGACGGGATCACCAGCAGGCCCTCTTCCTCCATCTGGTCAAGCAGCGCGGCCTCGATCTCGGCGACCACCAGTTCCTCCTCTTCTGGCTCGGCCACCAGGGTCTCAACCATGTGCTCCATCTCTTCTGGCTCAGGAAGGGTATCCTCCTTTTCGCCTACGAAATCCAGAATCTTCTTTTTGGAGGATTCAGTAGCAGGGCTGTCCTCCACCTTCCTCTTAACCCGAGTTGGAACTGGGGAGACAAGAAGGGGAAAATCCTCCTCGGAATAGATAGCGGCAGGTGGAGGAAAGGTTAATTCCACCGCTACCATGGTCTGGGGAGGGAGAGTGGCTGCCGGGGCAGGGGAAAGGACACCTGCTGAGGAGTAGGGGAAGGAGGAAGAGGAAGTGGAATCCTCAGCAGGGGTGGCCGGGGTGGGGGGGGATTGGACGGGGGTGGCAGGGGGAGGGATCGAGAGAGGGGTGACAGAACTCTTACCCTCCTTTGACATTTTCTTCTGCTTCGGAGCTGCTGGGACCGTCGCTGGGGCTTTGGCCACCGACTCCTTGACCGCTTTGGCCTTGGTCGTCTCGGCCTTGGCCGCTGGGGCCTTGGTCGTCGCGTCCTTGACCTTCACAGGCCTGGTCGTCGGGGCCTTGTCCTCCGGAGCTGGGGTCGTCGCAACCACCGATGCCCAGGATCTCTCACGCTTGGGGCAATCCTTGTACAGATGAGCCGCCAGCCCACACAGGTTGCAGGACGTCTTCTTCGGGCAGTCCTTCGAGCTGTGTCCCGTCACTCGACAAATCCTGCAGGCATCCTCCTTGCAGTTCTTCATCTCGTGGCCGTTCTTGCCGCATCTCCTGCAGTTCCGCGGCATGTCCGGGTAATAGATGAGGCCGTAGGAGTTGCCCAGGGAGAATGTCGGGGGCAGGTGCCGAAGTCCGTCTGAGTACGCCAGGTCCCTGTGAAGTCTAACGGTCACCGACCACTTACCTGTCCAGAAGCCGAGTCCATTCAGGATGTGAGAGGGTTCCTTCACAACCAAACAGAAGCGTCTCAGGAAGGTACAGATGTCTTGGCCTGGGGTGTGCGGGTTGCGCATGGAGACCGTGATCCTCCTTTCGTCCCTCTGGATAGGGCAGCTACCTGTAAAGGCAGAGAAAGAATTATCCGGTCCTTTTGCGCTTACCATTTCCCAGAACCTCCTGCAGGTGTTCACAGTGGCAAAGGTGACGAAGAAGATCCCCGTCAAGAAGGTCTGGATGCTGAGGGTGTCCGACCTGGAGAAGCCTCGATCCAGCAGCATCTTCTGGCAGAACACGTCCGAGGACATGTCCGGCACCCTCCCATCCACTTCCTTCAGCTTCAGGGCCACCGTCTGCCGCATCCATGGCTCCAGGGCTGGAGCTTCGTGGCGGGGCTTCTGGGGTCCCTTCTGCTGGCCATTCGTGGAGGCAGAGTCCTTGGGGTCAGAATCGGCTCCTGGCTGGGCCCTCCTGGCTGTCCCCGGCTCCAGGCTCTTCTTTTCGGCCTTCCTCGCAGCGCTTGCCATGGCTTTCCTCCTGCAGTTACTTCTTGGAGCTGGATCTGGAACTCTTCCCGGAATGGGTGGAGCTATGCAGATTCTTCTCCCGTCGTGTTCTGGACAAATTCCCCGAAAGGTCTTTGTCTCGATGATTTTCTTCCTCGAAGATTCCACAGGACAGCCCAATTCTTCTCCGAGTCTTCGTCTTCTTCTGGATTCTTTAGAGCTTCTTCCTCCCACCGATATCCGCCTTCCTTCTCCGATGTCAGCTGGGCTCCGAAGCTCTTCTCCTTCTGAGTTCGATCGCTCTCGTCAAGTGTAGATCGTAGCTCTTGTGTTCTTAAAAGAACAGATACTACACTTGATCTTAGCCAAAAGGCCGAGAAGCGATAACCAGAATTGGTTTCCGACTACGGTGCCACCCAAGGATTCTGAAAAGTCCATTTGTGGAGATGGCCACCTGGACTCCCGTTAAGAAGACATGCTGTCAACCTCTAGATCCCTCACATGCCTGCACTTTTCGGCTTGCTGCTGCTGCAATCCACGCGTTTTAGATCTGCATAACTCCACCTCTTTTAGCACAGTACCCTCAACCCCCGGCTGTTCCCACCCGCCTCAACACCGTTGGAAGGGAGGAGAACCAATTAAGGCGGGGGGGGGGGTGGAACGAGCAGCTGTCTACCCTTAGCAGGAGGGTTGCTGATTAATTACCTCTCCTGCTGCTGCTGCTGCTGGCTGTCCAGCAGCAGACTGAAGGTGGCTGCTGCTGTGCGCAGGTATATAAAGGCTCAGAGCCTATTATGACACGCGCAGCCAGCGTTCCATTGCCACATTCCGTCTACTGCAGGCGGGATACCTGGATGGCTGAATGTCACTGAGAAGCTCACAGAGACCGCCATAAGCAACAGTTTAAAAGAATGCCACAGACTAATCAACCAAACTTTTTGGGTTGGTTTCTCTTTTATAGTCTGCAGGCATTAAATGAAAGAAGTCAGTGTTCCAGCAGAGGGAGACAACGTTTCAGAAAAGGCATTGTAGCAAACCAAAAAAGAAATTTTAAGCGCAGCAGAGTAACCAGCTCACATACCTGTTAGCTCAGGTGAGTTTAAAAGGCTGCTGTTGATAACAAGGGCATTTGCTAAATAGATGGTGTGTGTGCAACAATATACTGAAAGGTCAATTATATTGTGCAGCTTATCTCACCACCTGTAGTTATTTAGGTGAAAGCTCCAAAATGCTTGCCTAATATGTCTGTTTATCCAAAAGGAAGTATAGAGGGAGAGCTAGATAGATAGCATTGCATTACATTACATTACATGGCAATGCAATGCACAGTTGCTGAAGTTGAACCAAAATGAGCTTGTCATCTGGCTTCTGCAACTTTTAACATGAAAAATCCAATGAGGAGAAGAAAAGCAAAGCCAAAGAGTCCATCCCAAAATCCGACAAACAAGCAAAATGAACAAAAAGCATTGAATTCAATTCTTTCTGATTTTAGAAACTGCATTAAAGAAGGGGTGCACCGGTCCTGGAGATACTGCAATACCAGGTCAATGCGTGGAGTGGACAGAGCAAGCTCTTTTTCCATCTCCCTGTTCTAAAAATCCATTTAATATATGGTCCCCAGATAGGGGACGTATCAGATATTAAACTGATAAGAACAGATACTACACTTGATCTTAGCCAAAAGGCCGAGAAGCGATAACCAGAATTGGTTTCCGACTACGGTGCCACCCAAGGATTCTGAAAAGTCCATTTGTGGAGATGGCCACCTGGACTCCCGTTAAGAAGACATGCTGTCAACCTCTAGATCCCTCACATGCCTGCACTTTTCGGCTTGCTGCTGCTGCAATCCACGCGTTTTAGATCTGCATAACTCCACCTCTTTTAGCACAGTACCCTCAACCCCCGGCTGTTCCCACCCGCCTCAACACCGTTGGAAGGGAGGAGAACCAATTAAGGCGGGGGGGGGGGGTGTGGAACGAGCAGCTGTCTACCCTTAGCAGGAGGGTTGCTGATTAATTACCTCTCCTGCTGCTGCTGCTGCTGGCTGTCCAGCAGCAGACTGAAGGTGGCTGCTGCTGTGCGCAGGTATATAAAGGCTCAGAGCCTATTATGACACGCGCAGCCAGCGTTCCATTGCCACATTCCGTCTACTGCAGGCGGGATACCTGGATGGCTGAATGTCACTGAGAAGCTCACAGAGACCGCCATAAGCAACAGTTTAAAAGAATGCCACAGACTAATCAACCAAACTTTTTGGGTTGGTTTCTCTTTTATAGTCTGCAGGCATTAAATGAAAGAAGTCAGTGTTCCAGCAGAGGGAGACAACGTTTCAGAAAAGGCATTGTAGCAAACCAAAAAAGAAATTTTAAGCGCAGCAGAGTAACCAGCTCACATACCTGTTAGCTCAGGTGAGTTTAAAAGGCTGCTGTTGATAACAAGGGCATTTGCTAAATAGATGGTGTGTGCAACAATATACTGAAAGGTCAATTATATTGTGCAGCTTATCTCACCACCTGTAGTTATTTAGGTGAAAGCTCCAAAATGCTTGCCTAATATGTCTGTTTATCCAAAAGGAAGTATAGAGGGAGAGCTAGATAGATAGCATTGCATTACATTACATTACATGGCAATGCAATGCACAGTTGCTGAAGTTGAACCAAAATGAGCTTGTCATCTGGCTTCTGCAACTTTTAACATGAAAAATCCAATGAGGAGAAGAAAAGCAAAGCCAAAGAGTCCATCCCAAAATCCGACAAACAAGCAAAATGAACAAAAAGCATTGAATTCAATTCTTTCTGATTTTAGAAACTGCATTAAAGAAGGGGTGCACCGGTCCTGGAGATACTGCAATACCAGGTCAATGCGTGGAGTGGACAGAGCAAGCTCTTTTTCCATCTCCCTGTTCTAAAAATCCATTTAATATATGGTCCCCAGATAGGGGACGTATCAGATATTAAACTGATAAGAACAGATACTACACTTGATCTTAGCCAAAAGGCCGAGAAGCGATAACCAGAATTGGTTTCCGACTACGGTGCCACCCAAGGATTCTGAAAAGTCCATTTGTGGAGATGGCCACCTGGACTCCCGTTAAGAAGACATGCTGTCAACCTCTAGATCCCTCACATGCCTGCACTTTTCGGCTTGCTGCTGCTGCAATCCACGCGTTTTAGATCTGCATAACTCCACCTCTTTTAGCACAGTACCCTCAACCCCCGGCTGTTCCCACCCGCCTCAACACCGTTGGAAGGGAGGAGAACCAATTAAGGCGGGGGGGGGTGGAACGAGCAGCTGTCTACCCTTAGCAGGAGGGTTGCTGATTAATTACCTCTCCTGCTGCTGCTGCTGCTGGCTGTCCAGCAGCAGACTGAAGGTGGCTGCTGCTGTGCGCAGGTATATAAAGGCTCAGAGCCTATTATGACACGCGCAGCCAGCGTTCCATTGCCACATTCCGTCTACTGCAGGCGGGATACCTGGATGGCTGAATGTCTCTGAGAAGCTCACAGAGACCGCCATAAGCAACAGTTTAAAAGAATGCCACAGACTAATCAACCAAACTTTTTGGGTTGGTTTCTCTTTTATAGTCTGCAGGCATTAAATGAAAGAAGTCAGTGTTCCAGCAGAGGGAGACAACGTTTCAGAAAAGGCATTGTAGCAAACCAAAAAAGAAATTTTAAGCGCAGCAGAGTAACCAGCTCACATACCTGTTAGCTCAGGTGAGTTTAAAAGGCTGCTGTTGATAACAAGGGCATTTGCTAAATAGATGGTGTGTGTGCAACAATATACTGAAAGGTCAATTATATTGTGCAGCTTATCTCACCACCTGTAGTTATTTAGGTGAAAGCTCCAAAATGCTTGCCTAATATGTCTGTTTATCCAAAAGGAAGTATAGAGGGAGAGCTAGATAGATAGCATTGCATTACATTACATTACATGGCAATGCAATGCACAGTTGCTGAAGTTGAACCAAAATGAGCTTGTCATCTGGCTTCTGCAACTTTTAACATGAAAAATCCAATGAGGAGAAGAAAAGCAAAGCCAAAGAGTCCATCCCAAAATCCGACAAACAAGCAAAATGAACAAAAAGCATTGAATTCAATTCTTTCTGATTTTAGAAACTGCATTAAAGAAGGGGTGCACCGGTCCTGGAGATACTGCAATACCAGGTCAATGCGTGGAGTGGACAGAGCAAGCTCTTTTTCCATCTCCCTGTTCTAAAAATCCATTTAATATATGGTCCCCAGATAGGGGACGTATCAGATATTAAACTGATAAGAACAGATTTTTTTTTTTTTTTTTTTTTTTTTTTTAACCAAATCAGATAGGCCGGAGCATAAGCTCAATCAAATCGACTTACAAAAGCCTTTCATTGACACTTAGCCTTTCATCACACTTGGTATATAATCAAAATTAAAACCAAACCTTATCATCAGGTACATTATACACTACTAATTAAACTTTACCAAAAACCTCCACTTTTTAAACTTCCAGATCCCTTCAGCATCTATAATACTTCCACGTTCCTGATCCCAGAGGTATATTACATACATACGTGACAGAATCAATCTCAAACATTCATTAAATGACATTTTCTTCCTTTTAAAAACTAACAAATTCCTCGCATCCCACAAACTTTCAATTACACACACCACCAACAACCATAAAATCCTATCCTTAATTCTACTACATGCACCCATCCCAAACATAGCAAGTTTCCAATTAACATACTTTACACCCACCAATTCCTTACAAAGTCCCCCTATACCCTTCCATACATCATATGCAAAATCACAATCCCATACCATATGTCTAACATGCTCTCTCAAACCACATCCATCCCTCGGGCATACCTCAGATTTAACTAAATCCCTCTTCTTTTGCACATCCCTAACAGGCAAAATGTCATGCAATATCATCCAAGCGATATCTCTCTGTCTGTTAGTCACACCATCTATACTTAATTTTCTCCACATCTCGATTACTTCCTCCCCTCTCAACCCATGGATATTACATACCACCTCACGCTCACGCACCATCCTAATGACTTTCTTCTTTTGCCTAAAATCACTCATGTTAACGGACAACAAATCATACTTCCTTACAAATTTCTCAACACAACCATACCATACAGGACACTTAAAAGCAACAGGCACTCTAGCATCCCTTTTGACCCACTTTAAGCCATAAAGCATCCATCCAGCCGAATACTTCATCATATAAGCACACTTATTACTTTTCCCTAGAACCACCACCACCATTTTCACGTAACTAATCCCTAAAAAGAAATCAATATTTGGAAAATCCAAACCACCATTTACACATAACTTATAGACATATTCCCGTTTCAATTTCTCCATGCGACTTCCCCAAAGAAAATTAAAGATGAATTTCTCAGTTTTCCTAATTTTCTTAAAAGCAGCAGGATATACATTCGCAACAAACAACAAAATAGGCAAAATAACCGCCTTAATAATCAGAACTTTCCCAGTCAGAGTTAGTTCTCTCATTCGCCAAAAATTCAACTTGCGCACCACTCTCACCCCACAATCTTCCCAACTCTCATTTCCTTTCAAATCATCATTAAACTTAATCCCAAGCACATTTATTGCACCATCCTCACACCTCACACCATCCATCCGTATATTCCTCTCACCAAAACATTTAAAGGAACTCTTAGTCCAATTGACCTTAAAAGCTGAGACACTACAAAACAAACTTAATATCAACCTTGCCCTACTCATCACAGCCATATTCCCACTCACAATCACTACATCATCCATGTAACCTAGAATTCTCACATCCTTTCCATTACTCCCAGGAATCATCACACCTCTCATAACCTTATCCTTCCTAACCATACACATCAATACTTCAATCACACTAATAAACAAAAAAGGGGACATAGGGCACCCCTGACGCACTCCTGATTTAATTCTCACTTTCTCACTCAACCACCCATTCACCAAAAATTCACTTGAAACATTACAATACAAACTCCTAACACAGTTTACAAAATTCCTGGAATAACCCATCTTAGACAAAACCTTAAACATAAAGCTATGTGACACACGGTCAAAAGCTTTTTCAAAATCAACCGAAAACAACAAACATTTCTGCTTACGACTCATACAATCCCCAATCACATCACGCAACAACACCAAATTTTCAGTCATACTTCTCCCAGGCACTGCACACACTTGATCTTCATCCACCACACCGCCAATCACTTCCCGCATCCGGCTAGCCAACAATTTACTAAACACCTTATAGTCTGCATTCAAAAGGGTGATTGGCCTCCAATTCCCCAAATCCTTTTTATCACCTTTCTTATGAACCAAAACCACCACCCCATCTCTCATAGATTCACTCAACATATTCTCTGTGAACATATACTGGCACACCTCCAATAAGTCATTTCCCATCGTGTCCCATTCCTTAACATATAACTCCACGGGCAGTCCATCCTTCCCAGGTGTTTTATTCTTACTCGCAGACATCACCACTTTTTTAACTTCATCCAACACAATTACATCATCCAATATTTCACGTTCATCCTCACCCAAACAACCTTCTAAACACCCCAAAGCATCAGTCAACATCCTATCATCAACCCATTTTTCCCCATACAACTCCTTATAAAACAACACCACCTCCTGCATCACATCCTTCCCACTCACACACACCCCATCACCATTCACCACCTCATCCATATCTACTTTCTTCCCAAAAACTTTTTTGAAAAAAAAACCTTGTGCATTTCTCATTTTTCTCCAAATGTTCAATCTTAGAACGGTAAATAATTTCTTTCCCTTTACCCTCAATATATTTCTTAATTTCTTCTTTCACTTGACACATCAAAACATCCACATCCACTCCAATCATCCTTAACTTCCTCAGCCACTCCAGTCTAGAGCTTAAATCATTAAATTTTGCTCTATTCATTGCTGCTTTCCTCCTGCCCCTTTTTCTAAAGAAAAAAACAATCTCACTCTTCATCCAGTCCCACCACTCAAGCACATTCCTGAAATCACTTTTTTTATCCCTCCACCTAACATACATTCGCCTAAAATCACGCATGATCCTATTATCTTCCAGCAAACGCACATTAAGTTTCCACACGCCACCACCATATACAAAGGAAATCTTACCTTCTAGACGTGCCCTCAAACACACATGGTCAGAGAAGGGAACATCTTCCTGCTGGAAATTCCTACAAATAACATTTTGTGAAGAAAAGAAGATACGGTCTATTCTAGACTCTATGCCTCCCCTGTCGGCCTTATAGGTCGCAGGAGGTGGATTACCTAAAAAAACTTCCGCAGCATCCTGTAAGGAAAAATCCGCCACAAGACTCTTGAGTCTTTTACCTGTAACATCCATCTTATCCCCCTCCGTCACACAATTGAAATCTCCAACAAAAATTATTGGCATTTTGCCAGATAAAAAAAAACATAATTTCTCAAAAATTTCCAGCCTCTCCCCTTTATCTATTGGTGCATACATATTTACCACCCTAACCCTCCACCCCCTACAATTTAACTCACATATTACACACCTCCCCGCCTCCACCACCATGTAACTTTCTATCTTAACACTATAACCCTTCACCAAAACACCTACCCCACAATTTTTATTACATACAGAACCAGACCACACACTTTGACCTAAAGGCCATGCATTTTCACTTAAGGGATCGGAGATCCCACACTCCTGGACACAGTATATGTCCGCATCCAAGTTGCTCAAGTAGTCCAAAATTGCCACTCTTCTCGACTCAGATTTAATCAGTCGAACATTTAGCGACAAGATGCTGAGAGCAACTTGGGCACCCATCTATTAATTTGATGTGGCAGGTCACGACAACATGCCCACCTGTCCATCATCCTAACCCTTCTGGGGGTAGGACGCTGGACGTGCAGATATCGTAGTTTGTGCCTTCCCCCAAAAAAGACACATCTTGGGGATCGGATGCAGTAGGGTACACCCGGGCTGGACTCACACTGCAGTCACTTAAAGGGGAAAAGGATGGTTCAGTTTTCTTCTTTTTCTTCACTGAAGCGCCTCCATCTTCATCTGAACTATAATCCCGCCGCTGGGGGTCAAAGTCCCCCTGACCTCCCTCCTCCTCAAGGTCAGAAACGACATCGCTCCAGGCCACATGCGGTGTTCTGGTCAGATCAGACTCCTCTTCCCCTTGCAATGTAACCATCATGTCTGGAATTTCAGCCTCCAGATCCTCCACCGGGGCCACTTCCATGCCTATACGATCATCAGTTATCGTCTCAGACTCACTGACATCTGAAGCCACAGACGCGGCCCTCTGCACCGGTGGCTCAGGTGCCAGCTCCATATTTCCTCTTACATTCACACGAACCAGTTCTGGAAAAGCAACCCGAGACTCCTCCTCATCCAGGAAAGCCAGAGTAGATATCGGAGCAGTCGGAGTTGGAGCAGTCGGAGTTGTAGCTGTGGGTGCAGGAGATTCATTTCTTCTCCTTCCCCTTCCCGCTGCCCCCGCATATGAACCAGGATGGAATATACAGTCTCTGAAGGCATGCCCCTTCTCTCCGCAGAGGTTACAGACTATTTCATTTTTGCAATTATTGGAAGAATGACCCACCTCATTGCACTTCCTGCAAATAATCTGTCTGATGTCGCATGCTTCCTGAGTATGGCCATACCTCCTACAATGACGACAAAACCTGGGCGCATTGGGGAAGAACAGGTAACCCCGCTCACTCCCAATGGAAAAATTTGATGGAGGATAATGTATACCCCCTGGTTCATCAGGACTTTCCCGGAACTTGACCATGAAACGATATTTACCGGTCCATAGTTCCTCCTCATTCATGACTTTTACTGCCACCTTGGTAATATAGCAGTGCCTATTTAGAAAGGCATAAATCAAAGCCAAGTCCACATGTGGGTTGTACATGAAAACAGTCAGAGGTACCTCTTTGGAGCAATACAAGATGACAAAAGTCAGCCCATCCAAATATTGATTGTCCAGATTCTTTTTCAAACAATCATAGAAATTGTTGCAAACAGCCATAGAAGTAAATACAAGATTATACTTGCTTTTGAATTGCTGGAGGCACAAGATTTCTTCCTTCTTCACTTCAAGGAGTCCAAACAAAATCTCCTTCACCACGAAGCTGAGGGTAAAGATTCCTTCTTTGCCTTCTTCCACATCAATCTGGATTCCAAACTTCACTCGAGCCTCACCGGGCCCAGCGTATCGAATGCGTCCCATTATCGCTAGTCGTGTCTACTGGCCAACTCCTTATAGCAGCAAGTGGCTTAAGCCATAAAATGGCGATGCCACAGGGCCAAGAGTTAACGCACAGGTGGCTGCTGCTGTGCGCAGGTATATAAAGGCTCAGAGCCTATTATGACACGCGCAGCCAGCGTTCCATTGCCACATTCCGTCTACTGCAGGCGGGATACCTGGATGGCTGAATGTCACTGAGAAGCTCACAGAGACCGCCATAAGCAACAGTTTAAAAGAATGCCACAGACTAATCAACCAAACTTTTTGGGTTGGTTTCTCTTTTATAGTCTGCAGGCATTAAATGAAAGAAGTCAGTGTTCCAGCAGAGGGAGACAACGTTTCAGAAAAGGCATTGTAGCAAACCAAAAAAGAAATTTTAAGCGCAGCAGAGTAACCAGCTCACATACCTGTTAGCTCAGGTGAGTTTAAAAGGCTGCTGTTGATAACAAGGGCATTTGCTAAATAGATGGTGTGTGTGCAACAATATACTGAAAGGTCAATTATATTGTGCAGCTTATCTCACCACCTGTAGTTATTTAGGTGAAAGCTCCAAAATGCTTGCCTAATATGTCTGTTTATCCAAAAGGAAGTATAGAGGGAGAGCTAGATAGATAGCATTGCATTACATTACATTACATGGCAATGCAATGCACAGTTGCTGAAGTTGAACCAAAATGAGCTTGTCATCTGGCTTCTGCAACTTTTAACATGAAAAATCCAATGAGGAGAAGAAAAGCAAAGCCAAAGAGTCCATCCCAAAATCCGACAAACAAGCAAAATGAACAAAAAGCATTGAATTCAATTCTTTCTGATTTTAGAAACTGCATTAAAGAAGGGGTGCACCGGTCCTGGAGATACTGCAATACCAGGTCAATGCATGGAGTGGACAGAGCAAGCTCTTTTTCCATCTCCCTGTTCTAAAAATCCATTTAATATATGGTCCCCAGATAGGGGACGTATCAGATATTAAACTGATAAGAACAGATTTTTTGATTGAAGCTGCATCCAAGGCACTGAAAAATGTGACCGAAGTCACACCAAAACAGCGCACGAGGCGAGGATTCATGTGGACCCTTCCCGGAGGAGAGGGTCCCCAATAAACCATCCCCATCCCTCCGAGCCAGAAGGCCACAGCGAGGGTCAGGGATCTCCGATGCTCTCCCTAGCCGAAGCCGGAGAAGAGCCGTTTTCGTGCTCCCAGCTTCCATCTAGGCTGCCACCCTAGTGGAGCTGGAGCCTGTGTTGGTTTCTCAGCCCAAAGCTGACCGGACCTCCGACCGGGTTTATAAAAATTCCCCTTCCTAGCCCGGAGGCCAGGAATAGGGGGGGTTGCTCAGAAAGTATGATTGGCAAAGGTGCGGCGTGCTACGAAGCCAAGTCTTTCTGGGGTTCCCAGTCCCAGTAAGCTTGGACTCCCACCAGGGCGCCTACTCCTGGGGCACATTGCTCCAAAGCCCTCACACTTACCCAGCCTAGTGACTTCGATCCTGGAGGGCCATGTTTTCCATCAGATAACTCTATGAGCCACCTGGCGTACTAACAAGTGCACCAAACCAGTGTGTAATATGCATCAATTTACTAGGGCAGCCCAAGGACAAAACTGCCTTTTCAAAAGATACTACACTTGATCTTAGCCAAAAGGCCGAGAAGCGATAACCAGAATTGGTTTCCGACTACGGTGCCACCCAAGGATTATGAAAAGTCCATTTGTGGAGATGGCCACCTGGACTCCCGTTAAGAAGACATGCTGTCAACCTCTAGATCCCTCACATGCCTGCACTTTTCGGCTTGCTGCTGCTGCAATCCACGCGTTTTAGATCTGCATAACTCCACCTCTTTTAGCACAGTACCCTCAACCCCTGGCTGTTCCCACCCGCCTCAACACTGTTGGAAGGGAGGAGAACCAATTAAGGCGGGGGGGGGGTGGAACGAGCAGCTGTCTACCCTTAGCAGGAGGGTTGCTGATTAATTACCTCTCCTGCTGCTGCTGCTGCTGCTGGCTGTCCAGCAGCAGACTGAAGGTGGCTGCTGCTGTGCGCAGGTATATAAAGGCTCAGAGCCTATTATGACACGCGCAGCCAGCGTTCCATTGCCACATTCCGTCTACTGCAGGCGGGATACCTGGATGGCTGAATGTCACTGAGAAGCTCACAGAGACCGCCATAAGCAACAGTTTAAAAGAATGCCACAGACTAATCAACCAAACTTTTTGGGTTGGTTTCTCTTTTATAGTCTGCAGGCATTAAATGAAAGAAGTCAGTGTTCCAGCAGAGGGAGACAACGTTTCAGAAAAGGCATTGTAGCAAACCAAAAAAGAAATTTTAAGCGCAGCAGAGTAACCAGCTCACATACCTGTTAGCTCAGGTGAGTTTAAAAGGCTGCTGTTGATAACAAGGGCATTTGCTAAATAGATGGTGTGTGTGCAACAATATACTGAAAGGTCAATTATATTGTGCAGCTTATCTCACCACCTGTAGTTATTTAGGTGAAAGCTCCAAAATGCTTGCCTAATATGTCTGTTTATCCAAAAGGAAGTATAGAGGGAGAGCTAGATAGATAGCATTGCATTACATTACATTACATGGCAATGCAATGCACAGTTGCTGAAGTTGAACCAAAATGAGCTTGTCATCTGGCTTCTGCAACTTTTAACATGAAAAATCCAATGAGGAGAAGAAAAGCAAAGCCAAAGAGTCCATCCCAAAATCCGACAAACAAGCAAAATGAACAAAAAGCATTGAATTCAATTCTTTCTGATTTTAGAAACTGCATTAAAGAAGGGGTGCACCGGTCCTGGAGATACTGCAATACCAGGTCAATGCGTGGAGTGGACAGAGCAAGCTCTTTTTCCATCTCCCTGTTCTAAAAATCCATTTAATATATGGTCCCCAGATAGGGGACGTATCAGATATTAAACTGATAAGAACAGATACTACACTTGATCTTAGCCAAAAGGCCGAGAAGCGATAACCAGAATTGGTTTCCGACTACGGTGCCACCCAAGGATTCTGAAAAGTCCATTTGTGGAGATGGCCACCTGGACTCCCGTTAAGAAGACATGCTGTCAACCTCTAGATCCCTCACATGCCTGCACTTTTCGGCTTGCTGCTGCTGCAATCCACGCGTTTTAGATCTGCATAACTCCACCTCTTTTAGCACAGTACCCTCAACCCCCGGCTGTTCCCACCCGCCTCAACACCGTTGGAAGGGAGGAGAACCCATTAAGGCGGGGGGGGGGGGTGGAACGAGCAGCTGTCTACCCTTAGCAGGAGGGTTGCTGATTAATTACCTCTCCTGCTGCTGCTGCTGCTGGCTGTCCAGCAGCAGACTGAAGGTGGCTGCTGCTGTGCGCAGGTATATAAAGGCTCAGAGCCTATTATGACACGCGCAGCCAGCGTTCCATTGCCACATTCCGTCTACTGCAGGCGGGATACCTGGATGGCTGAATGTCACTGAGAAGCTCACAGAGACCGCCATAAGCAACAGTTTAAAAGAATGCCACAGACTAATCAACCAAACTTTTTGGGTTGGTTTCTCTTTTATAGTCTGCAGGCATTAAATGAAAGAAGTCAGTGTTCCAGCAGAGGGAGACAACGTTTCAGAAAAGGCATTGTAGCAAACCAAAAAAGAAATTTTAAGCGCAGCAGAGTAACCAGCTCACATACCTGTTAGCTCAGGTGAGTTTAAAAGGCTGCTGTTGATAACAAGGGCATTTGCTAAATAGATGGTGTGTGTGCAACAATATACTGAAAGGTCAATTATATTGTGCAGCTTATCTCACCACCTGTAGTTATTTAGGTGAAAGCTCCAAAATGCTTGCCTAATATGTCTGTTTATCCAAAAGGAAGTATAGAGGGAGAGCTAGATAGATAGCATTGCATTACATTACATTACATGGCAATGCAATGCACAGTTGCTGAAGTTGAACCAAAATGAGCTTGTCATCTGGCTTCTGCAACTTTTAACATGAAAAATCCAATGAGGAGAAGAAAAGCAAAGCCAAAGAGTCCATCCCAAAATCCGACAAACAAGCAAAATGAACAAAAAGCATTGAATTCAATTCTTTCTGATTTTAGAAACTGCATTAAAGAAGGGGTGCACCGGTCCTGGAGATACTGCAATACCAGGTCAATGCGTGGAGTGGACAGAGCAAGCTCTTTTTCCATCTCCCTGTTCTAAAAATCCATTTAATATATGGTCCCCTGATAGGGAACGTATCAGATATTAAACTGATAAGAACAGATACTACACTTGATCTTAGCCAAAAGGCCGAGAAGCGATAACCAGAATTGGTTTCCGACTACGGTGCCACCCAAGGATTCTGAAAAGTCCATTTGTGGAGATGGCCACCTGGACTCCCGTTAAGAAGACATGCTGTCAACCTCTAGATCCCTCACATGCCTGCACTTTTCGGCTTGCTGCTGCTGCAATCCACGCGTTTTAGATCTGCATAACTCCACCTCTTTTAGCACAGTACCCTCAACCCCCGGCTGTTCCCACCCGCCTCAACACCGTTGGAAGGGAGGAGAACCAATTAAGGCGGGGGGGGGGTGGAACGAGCAGCTGTCTACCCTTAGCAGGAGGGTTGCTGATTAATTACCTCTCCTGCTGCTGCTGCTGCTGGCTGTCCAGCAGCAGACTGAAGGTGGCTGCTGCTGTGCGCAGGTATATAAAGGCTCAGAGCCTATTATGACACGCGCAGCCAGCGTTCCATTGCCACATTCCGTCTACTGCAGGCGGGATACCTGGATGGCTGAATGTCACTGAGAAGCTCACAGAGACCGCCATAAGCAACAGTTTAAAAGAATGCCACAGACTAATCAACCAAACTTTTTGGGTTGGTTTCTCTTTTATAGTCTGCAGGCATTAAATGAAAGAAGTCAGTGTTCCAGCAGAGGGAGACAACGTTTCAGAAAAGGCATTGTAGCAAACCAAAAAAGAAATTTTAAGCGCAGCAGAGTAACCAGCTCACATACCTGTTAGCTCAGGTGAGTTTAAAAGGCTGCTGTTGATAACAAGGGCATTTGCTAAATAGATGGTGTGTGTGCAACAATATACTGAAAGGTCAATTATATTGTGCAGCTTATCTCACCACCTGTAGTTATTTAGGTGAAAGCTCCAAAATGCTTGCCTAATATGTCTGTTTATCCAAAAGGAAGTATAGAGGGAGAGCTAGATAGATAGCATTGCATTACATTACATTACATGGCAATGCAATGCACAGTTGCTGAAGTTGAACCAAAATGAGCTTGTCATCTGGCTTCTGCAACTTTTAACATGAAAAATCCAATGAGGAGAAGAAAAGCAAAGCCAAAGAGTCCATCCCAAAATCCGACAAACAAGCAAAATGAACAAAAAGCATTGAATTCAATTCTTTCTGATTTTAGAAACTGCATTAAAGAAGGGGTGCACCGGTCCTGGAGATACTGCAATACCAGGTCAATGCGTGGAGTGGACAGAGCAAGCTCTTTTTCCATCTCCCTGTTCTAAAAATCCATTTAATATATGGTCCCCAGATAGGGGACGTATCAGATATTAAACTGATAAGAACAGATACTACACTTGATCTTAGCCAAAAGGCCGAGAAGCGATAACCAGAATTGGTTTCCGACTACGGTGCCACCCAAGGATTCTGAAAAGTCCATTTGTGGAGATGGCCACCTGGACTCCCGTTAAGAAGACATGCTGTCAACCTCTAGATCCCTCACATGCCTGCACTTTTCGGCTTGCTGCTGCTGCAATCCACGCGTTTTAGATCTGCATAACTCCACCTCTTTTAGCACAGTACCCTCAACCCCCGGCTGTTCCCACCCGCCTCAACACCGTTGGAAGGGAGGAGAACCCATTAAGGCGGGGGGGGGGGGGGTGGAACGAGCAGCTGTCTACCCTTAGCAGGAGGGTTGCTGATTAATTACCTCTCCTGCTGCTGCTGCTGCTGGCTGTCCAGCAGCAGACTGAAGGTGGCTGCTGCTGTGCGCAGGTATATAAAGGCTCAGAGCCTATTATGACACGCGCAGCCAGCGTTCCATTGCCACATTCCGTCTACTGCAGGCGGGATACCTGGATGGCTGAATGTCACTGAGAAGCTCACAGAGACCGCCATAAGCAACAGTTTAAAAGAATGCCACAGACTAATCAACCAAACTTTTTGGGTTGGTTTCTCTTTTATAGTCTGCAGGCATTAAATGAAAGAAGTCAGTGTTCCAGCAGAGGGAGACAACGTTTCAGAAAAGGCATTGTAGCAAACCAAAAAAGAAATTTTAAGCGCAGCAGAGTAACCAGCTCACATACCTGTTAGCTCAGGTGAGTTTAAAAGGCTGCTGTTGATAACAAGGGCATTTGCTAAATAGATGGTGTGTGTGCAACAATATACTGAAAGGTCAATTATATTGTGCAGCTTATCTCACCACCTGTAGTTATTTAGGTGAAAGCTCCAAAATGCTTGCCTAATATGTCTGTTTATTCAAAAGGAAGTATAGAGGGAGAGCTAGATAGATAGCATTGCATTACATTACATTACATGGCAATGCAATGCACAGTTGCTGAAGTTGAACCAAAATGAGCTTGTCATCTGGCTTCTGCAACTTTTAACATGAAAAATCCAATGAGGAGAAGAAAAGCAAAGCCAAAGAGTCCATCCCAAAATCCGACAAACAAGCAAAATGAACAAAAAGCATTGAATTCAATTCTTTCTGATTTTAGAAACTGCATTAAAGAAGGGGTGCACCGGTCCTGGAGATACTGCAATACCAGGTCAATGCGTGGAGTGGACAGAGCAAGCTCTTTTTCCATCTCCCTGTTCTAAAAATCCATTTAATATATGGTCCCCAGATAGGGGACGTATCAGATATTAAACTGATAAGAACAGATTTTTTTTGATTGAATATATCTTTTATTAGCACAAAAAATAAGTTAACAGACAGTGTACAGTGCCGCAGCCCAGTGCACACAGAATTCTACATCATATTTACATAGCATGAGGATACGACGCACTAACTAGACACATCACACCCCTATGCTACACAAAACACTCAATCTGAAAGAAAAAGCATGTCAATCAATACAGTACGACGAACCGTGATAAGGGATTGGGAAAAAGGGGATGGGGAGGGGAAAATCACAGGCCCGAAGCTTTATTGAAAGACAAGACACATAAGGGGAGAGGGGGAGGAGGGGTTTAGTCCTCATCCTCGTCCTCCGGACCGTCCACGATGGAATAGTCTCTGAGCAGGCTGTGGATCAGCCTGCGGCAGTCCTGGATGGACATCCTCTCCCTCCTCAAGATGAGCCGGTTCCTGGCGACCCAAACGGCATCCTTGAAGCAGTTCATAAGGCGCCAAGCCTCCTGGATGGCTCCGACGGTATGAACCCCAGGGAAGAGTCCGTAAAGCACAGAATGGTGCGATAGGCTCGCCCTGGGGACAGAGTTCCTCAGGTCGTCCTCAAGGGCAGTCAACAGGCGCTGTGCAAATCGGCAGTCCCAAAAAGTGTGCAAAGATGTTTCCTCCACGAAGGGGCACCTTGGGCAGTACCGGGTCTTGCACAGGTTCCGGGCATGCATGAATGACCGGACGGGCAGTCCGCCCTGAATCGCCATCCACGACAAGTCCTTGTGCCAGTTGGTCAGCCTGTCAGACGACACATTTGTCCACACAGTCTCCAGCGTGTCCTGGTGAAGTCCTGTGATGTTCTCCACGTCATCCTTGGCTCTGATGAGCTTGTGGATAGTTTTGGGCTTCCACAAGTCGGGCTTGAGTCCCTCCAGTTGATGTTCCCCCACAAATCGAACGACGTCTCCGTAGAACCATGGCGTCGTCCAGTTGTAGGGGAAGGAGCTGTCCCACTTGTCCCAGCCGAGTCGCCTCCAAAGAGGAAGCAGGAAGAAGCGAGACATGGACCTGCCCGCGGAGCCATTCTTGACTTGCAAAGTCCGGCGGACACAATCACACACAAAAGAGGATCGCAGGAGGGTGGGGATATCTGGAACGCCCTTCCCACCCTTGCAAGGCTCCTTGTACATGACGGCCCGCCTGACTCTGTCCATCTTGGATCCCCAGACAAAGTGAAACACTGTCCTGGTAATGGCCCTGCACACAGTGACGTGTGGAGGCCAGGCCTGCGCCGTGTACTGCAAGACGGGCAGGACCTCATTACGCAGAACGAGTGCCTTACCCTCACAAGTGAGGTGTCTGAGGCTCCAGAGTCCGATCCGTTGCTTCACCTTGGCCAAGCGTTCTTGCCAGGACTTGAGGGCCGCTCCTTCCTTCCCGAACCAGACTCCCAGCACCTTGAGGAAATCCGGTTGAATGTTGAAGGGGAAGGGGGCAGAGGAGGCCGGCTGCCAATCCCCGAAAAGCATGGCTTCCGACTTCCTGCAGTTGACTTTGGCCCCTGAAGCCCGGCCGAACCTCTCACACGTCTGGACGAGGGCGTCGACTGAACCACGATCAGCGCAGAAGACGGTGACGTCGTCCATGTAGAGCGAGCACTTGACCTCGTGTCGTCCCGGACCCGATGCGGTGATCCCTCTGATCTCTCCATTCTGCCGGACAGCCTCTGCGAAGAGTTCTATAACACAAACAAAAAGAAGAGGTGATAGAGGGCAGCCTTGTCTGACCCCAGAGAGGACAGGGAAGGGGTCAGTCTTCCAGCCGTTCACCAACACCGAGCTGTGGATATCAAAATACATCAGACGGACATACGAACAAAACATGTTACCCAAACCTAACCGGTGCAGAGCTCGGCCCATGAACTCATGGGAAACCCGGTCGAAGGCCTTCTCCTGATCCAAGGAGACCAGGGCCGCGTGTGCGCGGCGGACCTTGATGTACTCGACCGTGTCCCGCACGAGAGCGAGGCTGTCTGCGATGCGACGTCCAGGGATGCCGCAGGTCTGGTCCGGGTGGATGATCCGTCCGATGACCGTCTTAAGTCGTGTCGCCATCGTCTTGGCCAGGATCTTGTAGTCCACGTTGAGCAGAGTGATGGGACGCCAATTTCTCAGGTCGCACCTCTCTCCCTTCCGCTTGTACAGGATCGTGACCGATCCTTCCCTCAAAGACGGAGGCATTCTACCCTCCACCACCATCTCCTCGTACAGGTCCAACAGGTCCGGACAGATGAGGTCTCCCAGCGCTACTGATAAGAACAGATACTACACTTGATCTTAGCCAAAAGGCCGAGAAGCGATAACCAGAATTGGTTTCCGACTACGGTGCCACCCAAGGATTCTGAAAAGTCCATTTGTGGAGATGGCCACCTGGACTCCCGTTAAGAAGACATGCTGTCAACCTCTAGATCCCTCACATGCCTGCACTTTACGGCTTGCTGCTGCTGCAATCCACGCGTTTTAGATCTGCATAACTCCACCTCTTTTAGCACAGTACCCTCAACCCCCGGCTGTTCCCACCCGCCTCAACACCGTTGGAAGGGAGGAGAACCAATTAAGGCGGGGGGGGGGGGTGGAACGAGCAGCTGTCTACCCTTAGCAGGAGGGTTGCTGATTAATTACCTCTCCTGCTGCTGCTGCTGCTGGCTGTCCAGCAGCAGACTGAAGGTGGCTGCTGCTGTGCGCAGGTATATAAAGGCTCACAGCCTATTATGACACGCGCAGCCAGCGTTCCATTGCCACATTCCGTCTACTGCAGGCGGGATACCTGGATGGCTGAATGTCACTGAGAAGCTCACAGAGACCGCCATAAGCAACAGTTTAAAAGAATGCCACAGACTAATCAACCAAACTTTTTGGGTTGGTTTCTCTTTTATAGTCTGCAGGCATTAAATGAAAGAAGTCAGTGTTCCAGCAGAGGGAGACAACGTTTCAGAAAAGGCATTGTAGCAAACCAAAAAAGAAATTTTAAGCGCAGCAGAGTAACCAGCTCACATACCTGTTAGCTCAGGTGAGTTTAAAAGGCTGCTGTTGATAACAAGGGCATTTGCTAAATAGATGGTGTGTGTGCAACAATATACTGAAAGGTCAATTATATTGTGCAGCTTATCTCACCACCTGTAGTTATTTAGGTGAAAGCTCCAAAATGCTTGCCTAATATGTCTGTTTATCCAAAAGGAAGTATAGAGGGAGAGCTAGATAGATAGCATTGCATTACATTACATTACATGGCAATGCAATGCACAGTTGCTGAAGTTGAACCAAAATGAGCTTGTCATCTGGCTTCTGCAACTTTTAACATGAAAAATCCAATGAGGAGAAGAAAAGCAAAGCCAAAGAGTCCATCCCAAAATCCGACAAACAAGCAAAATGAACAAAAAGCATTGAATTCAATTCTTTCTGATTTTAGAAACTGCATTAAAGAAGGGGTGCACCGGTCCTGGAGATACTGCAATACCAGGTCAATGCGTGGAGTGGACAGAGCAAGCTCTTTTTCCATCTCCCTGTTCTAAAAATCCATTTAATATATGGTCCCCAGATAGGGGACGTATCAGATATTAAACTGATAAGAACAGATACTACACTTGATCTTAGCCAAAAGGCCGAGAAGCGATAACCAGAATTGGTTTCCGACTACGGTGCCACCCAAGGATTCTGAAAAGTCCATTTGTGGAGATGGCCACCTGGACTCCCGTTAAGAAGACATGCTGTCAACCTCTAGATCCCTCACATGCCTGCACTTTTCGGCTTGCTGCTGCTGCAATCCACGCGTTTTAGATCTGCATAACTCCACCTCTTTTAGCACAGTACCCTCAACCCCCGGCTGTTCCCACCCGCCTCAACACCGTTGGAAGGGAGGAGAACCAATTAAGGCGGGGGGGGGGGTGGAACGAGCAGCTGTCTACCCTTAGCAGGAGGGTTGCTGATTAATTACCTCTCCTGCTGCTGCTGCTGCTGGCTGTCCAGCAGCAGACTGAAGGTGGCTGCTGCTGTGCGCAGGTATATAAAGGCTCAGAGCCTATTATGACACGCGCAGCCAGCGTTCCATTGCCACATTCCGTCTACTGCAGGCGGGATACCTGGATGGCTGAATGTCACTGAGAAGCTCACAGAGACCGCCATAAGCAACAGTTTAAAAGAATGCCACAGACTAATCAACCAAACTTTTTGGGTTGGTTTCTCTTTTATAGTCTGCAGGCATTAAATGAAAGAAGTCAGTGTTCCAGCAGAGGGAGACAACGTTTCAGAAAAGGCATTGTAGCAAACCAAAAAAGAAATTTTAAGCGCAGCAGAGTAACCAGCTCACATACCTGTTAGCTCAGGTGAGTTTAAAAGGCTGCTGTTGATAACAAGGGCATTTGCTAAATAGATGGTGTGTGTGCAACAATATACTGAAAGGTCAATTATATTGTGCAGCTTATCTCACCACCTGTAGTTATTTAGGTGAAAGCTCCAAAATGCTTGCCTAATATGTCTGTTTATCCAAAAGGAAGTATAGAGGGAGAGCTAGATAGATAGCATTGCATTACATTACATTACATGGCAATGCAATGCACAGTTGCTGAAGTTGAACCAAAATGAGCTTGTCATCTGGCTTCTGCAACTTTTAACATGAAAAATCCAATGAGGAGAAGAAAAGCAAAGCCAAGGAGTCCATCCCAAAATCCGACAAACAAGCAAAATGAACAAAAAGCATTGAATTCAATTCTTTCTGATTTTAGAAACTGCATTAAAGAAGGGGTGCACCGGTCCTGGAGATACTGCAATACCAGGTCAATGCGTGGAGTGGACAGAGCAAGCTCTTTTTCCATCTCCCTGTTCTAAAAATCCATTTAATATATGGTCCCCAGATAGGGGACGTATCAGATATTAAACTGATAAGAACAGATACTACACTTGATCTTAGCCAAAAGGCCGAGAAGCGATAACCAGAATTGGTTTCCGACTACGGTGCCACCCAAGGATTCTGAAAAGTCCATTTGTGGAGATGGCCACCTGGACTCCCGTTAAGAAGACATGCTGTCAACCTCTAGATCCCTCACATGCCTGCACTTTTCGGCTTGCTGCTGCTGCAGTCCACGCGTTTTAGATCTGCATAACTCCACCTCTTTTAGCACAGTACCCTCAACCCCCGGCTGTTCCCACCCGCCTCAACACCGTTGGAAGGGAGGAGAACCAATTAAGGCGGGGGGGGGGGTGGAACGAGCAGCTGTCTACCCTTAGCAGGAGGGTTGCTGATTAATTACCTCTCCTGCTGCTGCTGCTGCTGGCTGTCCAGCAGCAGACTGAAGGTGGCTGCTGCTGTGCGCAGGTATATAAAGGCTCAGAGCCTATTATGACACGCGCAGCCAGCGTTCCATTGCCACATTCCGTCTACTGCAGGCGGGATACCTGGATGGCTGAATGTCACTGAGAAGCTCACAGAGACCGCCATAAGCAACAGTTTAAAAGAATGCCACAGACTAATCAACCAAACTTTTTGGGTTGGTTTCTCTTTTATAGTCTGCAGGCATTAAATAAAAGAAGTCAGTGTTCCAGCAGAGGGAGACAACGTTTCAGAAAAGGCATTGTAGCAAACCAAAAAAGAAATTTTAAGCGCAGCAGAGTAACCAGCTCACATACCTGTTAGCTCAGGTGAGTTTAAAAGGCTGCTGTTGATAACAAGGGCATTTGCTAAATAGATGGTGTGTGTGCAACAATATACTGAAAGGTCAATTATATTGTGCAGCTTATCTCACCACCTGTAGTTATTTAGGTGAAAGCTCCAAAATGCTTGCCTAATATGTCTGTTTATCCAAAAGGAAGTATAGAGGGAGAGCTAGATAGATAGCATTGCATTACATTACATTACATGGCAATGCAATGCACAGTTGCTGAAGTTGAACCAAAATGAGCTTGTCATCTGGCTTCTGCAACTTTTAACATGAAAAATCCAATGAGGAGAAGAAAAGCAAAGCCAAAGAGTCCATCCCAAAATCCGACAAACAAGCAAAATGAACAAAAAGCATTGAATTCAATTCTTTCTGATTTTAGAAACTGCATTAAAGAAGGGGTGCACCGGTCCTGGAGATACTGCAATACCAGGTCAATGCGTGGAGTGGACAGAGCAAGCTCTTTTTCCATCTCCCTGTTCTAAAAATCCATTTAATATATGGTCCCCAGATAGGGGACGTATCAGATATTAAACTGATAAGAACAGATACTACACTTGATCTTAGCCAAAAGGCCGAGAAGCGATAACCAGAATTGGTTTCCGACTACGGTGCCACCCAAGGATTCTGAAAAGTCCATTTGTGGAGATGGCCACCTGGACTCCCGTTAAGAAGACATGCTGTCAACCTCTAGATCCCTCACATGCCTGCACTTTTCGGCTTGCTGCTGCTGCAATCCACGCGTTTTAGATCTGCATAACTCCACCTCTTTTAGCACAGTACCCTCAACCCCCGGCTGTTCCCACCCGCCTCAACACCGTTGGAAGGGAGGAGAACCAATTAAGGCGGGGGGGGGTGGAACGAGCAGCTGTCTACCCTTAGCAGGAGGGTTGCTGATTAATTACCTCTCCTGCTGCTGCTGCTGCTGGCTGTCCAGCAGCAGACTGAAGGTGGCTGCTGCTGTGCGCAGGTATATAAAGGCTCAGAGCCTATTATGACACGCGCAGCCAGCGTTCCATTGCCACATTCCGTCTACTGCAGGCGGGATACCTGGATGGCTGAATGTCACTGAGAAGCTCACAGAGACCGCCATAAGCAACAGTTTAAAAGAATGCCACAGACTAATCAACCAAACTTTTTGGGTTGGTTTCTCTTTTATAGTCTGCAGGCATTAAATGAAAGAAGTCAGTGTTCCAGCAGAGGGAGACAACGTTTCAGAAAAGGCATTGTAGCAAACCAAAAAAGAAATTTTAAGCGCAGCAGAGTAACCAGCTCACATACCTGTTAGCTCAGGTGAGTTTAAAAGGCTGCTGTTGATAACAAGGGCATTTGCTAAATAGATGGTGTGTGTGCAACAATATACTGAAAGGTCAATTATATTGTGCAGCTTATCTCACCACCTGTAGTTATTTAGGTGAAAGCTCCAAAATGCTTGCCTAATATGTCTGTTTATCCAAAAGGAAGTATAGAGGGAGAGCTAGATAGATAGCATTGCATTACATTACATTACATGGCAATGCAATGCACAGTTGCTGAAGTTGAACCAAAATGAGCTTGTCATCTGGCTTCTGCAACTTTTAACATGAAAAATCCAATGAGGAGAAGAAAAGCAAAGCCAAAGAGTCCATCCCAAAATCCGACAAACAAGCAAAATGAACAAAAAGCATTGAATTCAATTCTTTCTGATTTTAGAAACTGCATTAAAGAAGGGGTGCACCGGTCCTGGAGATACTGCAATACCAGGTCAATGCGTGGAGTGGACAGAGCAAGCTCTTTTTCCATCTCCCTGTTCTAAAAATCCATTTAATATATGGTCCCCAGATAGGGGACGTATCAGATATTAAACTGATAAGAACAGATACTACACTTGATCTTAGCCAAAAGGCCGAGAAGCGATAACCAGAATTGGTTTCCGACTACGGTGCCACCCAAGGATTCTGAAAAGTCCATTTGTGGAGATGGCCACCTGGACTCCCGTTAAGAAGACATGCTGTCAACCTCTAGATCCCTCACATGCCTGCACTTTTCGGCTTGCTGCTGCTGCAATCCACGCGTTTTAGATCTGCATAACTCCACCTCTTTTAGCACAGTACCCTCAACCCCCGGCTGTTCCCACCCGCCTCAACACCGTTGGAAGGGAGGAGAACCAATTAAGGCAGGGGGGGGGGGGGAACGAGCAGCTGTCTACCCTTAGCAGGAGGGTTGCTGATTAATTACCTCTCCTGCTGCTGCTGCTGCTGGCTGTCCAGCAGCAGACTGAAGGTGGCTGCTGCTGTGCGCAGGTATATAAAGGCTCAGAGCCTATTATGACACGTGCAGCCAGCGTTCCATTGCCACATTCCGTCTACTGCAGGCGGGATACCTGGATGGCTGAATGTCACTGAGAAGCTCACAGAGACCGCCATAAGCAACAGTTTAAAAGAATGCCACAGACTAATCAACCAAACTTTTTGGGTTGGTTTCTCTTTTATAGTCTGCAGGCATTAAATGAAAGAAGTCAGTGTTCCAGCAGAGGGAGACAACGTTTCAGAAAAGGCATTGTAGCAAACCAAAAAAGAAATTTTAAGCGCAGCAGAGTAACCAGCTCACATACCTGTTAGCTCAGGTGAGTTTAAAAGGCTGCTGTTGATAACAAGGGCATTTGCTAAATAGATGGTGTGTGTGCAACAATATACTGAAAGGTCAATTATATTGTGCAGCTTATCTCACCACCTGTAGTTATTTAGGTGAAAGCTCCAAAATGCTTGCCTAATATGTCTGTTTATCCAAAAGGAAGTATAGAGGGAGAGCTAGATAGATAGCATTGCATTACATTACATTACATGGCAATGCAATGCACAGTTGCTGAAGTTGAACCAAAATGAGCTTGTCATCTGGCTTCTGCAACTTTTAACATGAAAAATCCAATGAGGAGAAGAAAAGCAAAGCCAAAGAGTCCATCCCAAAATCCGACAAACAAGCAAAATGAACAAAAAGCATTGAATTCAATTCTTTCTGATTTTAGAAACTGCATTAAAGAAGGGGTGCACCGGTCCTGGAGATACTGCAATACCAGGTCAATGCGTGGAGTGGACAGAGCAAGCTCTTTTTCCATCTCCCTGTTCTAAAAATCCATTTAATATATGGTCCCCAGATAGGGGACGTATCAGATATTAAACTGATAAGAACAGATACTACACTTGATCTTAGCCAAAAGGCCGAGAAGCGATAACCAGAATTGGTTTCCGACTACGGTGCCACCCAAGGATTCTGAAAAGTCCATTTGTGGAGATGGCCACCTGGACTCCCGTTAAGAAGACATGCTGTCAACCTCTAGATCCCTCACATGCCTGCACTTTTCGGCTTGCTGCTGCTGCAATCCACGCGTTTTAGATCTGCATAACTCCACCTCTTTTAGCACAGTACCCTCAACCCCCGGCTGTTCCCACCCGCCTCAACACCGTTGGAAGGGAGGAGAACCAATTAAGGCGGGGGGGGGTGGAACGAGCAGCTGTCTACCCTTAGCAGGAGGGTTGCTGATTAATTACCTCTCCTGCTGCTGCTGCTGCTGGCTGTCCAGCAGCAGACTGAAGGTGGCTGCTGCTGTGCGCAGGTATATAAAGGCTCAGAGCCTATTATGACACGCGCAGCCAGCGTTCCATTGCCACATTCCGTCTACTGCAGGCGGGATACCTGGATGGCTGAATGTCACTGAGAAGCTCACAGAGACCGCCATAAGCAACAGTTTAAAAGAATGCCACAGACTAATCAACCAAACTTTTTGGGTTGGTTTCTCTTTTATAGTCTGCAGGCATTAAATGAAAGAAGTCAGTGTTCCAGCAGAGGGAGACAACGTTTCAGAAAAGGCATTGTAGCAAACCAAAAAAGAAATTTTAAGCGCAGCAGAGTAGCCAGCTCACATACCTGTTAGCTCAGGTGAGTTTAAAAGGCTGCTGTTGATAACAAGGGCATTTGCTAAATAGATGGTGTGTGTGCAACAATATACTGAAAGGTCAATTATATTGTGCAGCTTATCTCACCACCTGTAGTTATTTAGGTGAAAGCTCCAAAATACTTGCCTAATATGTCTGTTTATCCAAAAGGAAGTATAGAGGGAGAGCTAGATAGATAGCATTGCATTACATTACATTACATGGCAATGCAATGCACAGTTGCTGAAGTTGAACCAAAATGAGCTTGTCATCTGGCTTCTGCAACTTTTAACATGAAAAATCCAATGAGGAGAAGAAAAGCAAAGCCAAAGAGTCCATCCCAAAATCCGACAAACAAGCAAAATGAACAAAAAGCATTGAATTCAATTCTTTCTGATTTTAGAAACTGCATTAAAGAAGGGGTGCACCGGTCCTGGAGATACTGCAATACCAGGTCAATGCGTGGAGTGGACAGAGCAAGCTCTTTTTCCATCTCCCTGTTCTAAAAATCCATTTAATATATGGTCCCCAGATAGGGGACGTATCAGATATTAAACTGATAAGAACAGATACTACACTTGATCTTAGCCAAAAGGCCGAGAAGCGATAACCAGAATTGGTTTCCGACTACGGTGCCACCCAAGGATTCTGAAAAGTCCATTTGTGGAGATGGCCACCTGGACTCCCGTTAAGAAGACATGCTGTCAACCTCTAGATCCCTCACATGCCTGCACTTTTCGGCTTGCTGCTGCTGCAATCCACGCGTTTTAGATCTGCATAACTCCACCTCTTTTAGCACAGTACCCTCAACCCCCGGCTGTTCCCACCCGCCTCAACACCGTTGGAAGGGAGGAGAACCAATTAAGGCGGGGGGGGGGGTGGAACGAGCAGCTGTCTACCCTTAGCAGGAGGGTTGCTGATTAATTACCTCTCCTGCTGCTGCTGCTGCTGGCTGTCCAGCAGCAGACTGAAGGTGGCTGCTGCTGTGCGCAGGTATATAAAGGCTCAGAGCCTATTATGACACGTGCAGCCAGCGTTCCATTGCCACATTCCGTCTACTGCAGGCGGGATACCTGGATGGCTGAATGTCACTGAGAAGCTCACAGAGACCGCCATAAGCAACAGTTTAAAAGAATGCCACAGACTAATCAACCAAACTTTTTGGGTTGGTTTCTCTTTTATAGTCTGCAGGCATTAAATGAAAGAAGTCAGTGTTCCAGCAGAGGGAGACAACGTTTCAGAAAAGGCATTGTAGCAAACCAAAAAAGAAATTTTAAGCGCAGCAGAGTAACCAGCTCACATACCTGTTAGCTCAGGTGAGTTTAAAAGGCTGCTGTTGATAACAAGGGCATTTGCTAAATAGATGGTGTGTGTGCAACAATATACTGAAAGGTCAATTATATTGTGCAGCTTATCTCACCACCTGTAGTTATTTAGGTGAAAGCTCCAAAATGCTTGCCTAATATGTCTGTTTATCCAAAAGGAAGTATAGAGGGAGAGCTAGATAGATAGCATTGCATTACATTACATTACATGGCAATGCAATGCACAGTTGCTGAAGTTGAACCAAAATGAGCTTGTCATCTGGCTTCTGCAACTTTTAACATGAAAAATCCAATGAGGAGAAGAAAAGCAAAGCCAAAGAGTCCATCCCAAAATCCGACAAACAAGCAAAATGAACAAAAAGCATTGAATTCAATTCTTTCTGATTTTAGAAACTGCATTAAAGAAGGGGTGCACCGGTCCTGGAGATACTGCAATACCAGGTCAATGCGTGGAGTGGACAGAGCAAGCTCTTTTTCCATCTCCCTGTTCTAAAAATCCATTTAATATATGGTCCCCAGATAGGGGATGTATCAGATATTAAACTGATAAGAACAGATTTTTTTTTTTTTTTTTTTTTTTTTTTTTTTTTTTTTAACCAAATCAGATAGGCCGGAGCATAAGCTCAATCAAATCGACTTACAAAAGCCTTTCATTGACACTTAGCCTTTCATCACACTTGGTATATAATCAAAATTAAAACCAAACCTTATCATCAGGTACATTATACACTACTAATTAAACTTTACCAAAAACCTCCACTTTTTAAACTTCCAGATCCCTTCAGCATCTATAATACTTCCACGTTCCTGATCCCAGAGGTATATTACATACATACGTGACAGAATCAATCTCAAACATTCATTAACTGACATTTTCTTCCTTTTAAAAACTAACAAATTCCTCGCATCCCACAAACTTTCAATTACACACACCACCAACAACCATAAAATCCTATCCTTAATTCTACTACATGCACCCATCCCAAACATAGCAAGTTTCCAATTAACATACTTTACACCCACCAATTCCTTACAAAGTCCCCCTATACCCTTCCATACATCATATGCAAAATCACAATCCCATACCATATGTCTAACATGCTCTCTCAAACCACATCCATCCCTCGGGCATACCTCAGATTTAACTAAATCCCTCTTCTTTTGCACATCCCTAACAGGCAAAATGTCATGCAATATCATCCAAGCGATATCTCTCTGTCTGTTAGTCACACCATCTATACTTAATTTTCTCCACATCTCGGTTACTTCCTCCCCTCTCAACCCATGGATATTACATACCACCTCACGCTCACGCACCATCCTAATGACTTTCTTCTTTTGCCTAAAATCACTCATGTTAACGGACAACAAATCATACTTCCTTACAAATTTCTCAACACAACCATACCATACAGGACACTTAAAAGCAACAGGCACTCTAGCATCCCTTTTGACCCACTTTAAGCCATAAAGCATCCATCCAGCCGAATACTTCATCATATAAGCACACTTATTACTTTTCCCTAGAACCACCACCACCATTTTCACGTAACTAATCCCTAAAAAGAAATCAATATTTGGAAAATCCAAACCACCATTTACACATAACTTATAGACATATTCCCGTTTCAATTTCTCCATGCGACTTCCCCAAAGAAAATTAAAGATGAATTTCTCAGTTTTCCTAATTTTCTTAAAAGCAGCAGGATATACATTCGCAACAAACAACAAAATAGGCAAAATAACCGCCTTAATAATCAGAACTTTCCCAGTCAGAGTTAATTCTCTCATTCGCCAGAAATTCAACTTGCGCACCACTCTCACCCCACAATCTTCCCAACTCTCATTTCCTTTCAAATCATCATTAAACTTAATCCCAAGCACCTTTATTGCACCATCCTCACACCTCACACCATCCATCCGTACATTCCTCTCACCAAAACATTTAAAGGAACTCTTAGTCCAATTGACCTTAAAAGCTGAGACACTACAAAACAAACTTAATATCAACCTTGCCCTACTCATCACAGCCATATTCCCACTCACAATCACTACATCATCCATGTAACCTAGAATTCTCACATCCTTTCCATTACTCCCAGGAATCATCACACCTCTCATAACCTTATCCTTCCTAACCATACACATCAATACTTCAATCACACTAATAAACAAAAAAGGGGACATAGGGCACCCCTGACGCACTCCTGATTTAATTCTCACTTTCTCACTCAACCACCCATTCACCAAAAATTCACTTGAAACATTACAATACAAACTCCTAACACAGTTTACAAAATTCCTGGAATAACCCATCTTAGACAAAACCTTAAACATAAAGCTATGTGACACACGGTCAAAAGCTTTTTCAAAATCAACCGAAAACAACAAACATTTCTGCTTACGACTCATACAATCCCCAATCACATCACGCAACAACACCAAATTTTCAGTCATACTTCTCCCAGGCACTGCACACACTTGATCTTCATCCACCACACCGCCAATCACTTCCCGCATCCGGCTAGCCAACAATTTACTAAACACCTTATAGTCTGCATTCAAAAGGGTGATTGGCCTCCAATTCCCCAAATCCTTTTTATCACCTTTCTTATGAACCAAAACCACCACCCCATCTCTCATAGATTCACTCAACATATTCTCCGTGAACATATACTGGCACACCTCCAATAAGTCATTTCCCATCGTGTCCCATTCCTTAACATATAACTCCACGGGCAGTCCATCCTTCCCAGGTGTTTTATTCTTACTCGCAGACATCACCACTTTTTTAACTTCATCCAACACAATTACATCATCCAATATTTCACGTTCATCCTCACCCAAACAACCTTCTAAACACCCCAAAGCATCAGTCAACATCCTATCATCAACCCATTTTTCCCCATACAACTCCTTATAAAACAACACCACCTCCTGCATCACATCCTTCCCACTCACACACACCCCATCACCATTCACCACCTCATCCATATCTACTTTCTTCCCAAAAACTTTTTTGAAAAAAAAACCTTGTGCATTTCTCATTTTTCTCCAAATGTTCAATCTTAGAACGGTAAATAATTTCTTTCCCTTTACCCTCAATATATTTCTTAATTTCTTCTTTCACTTGACACATCAAAACATCCACATCCACTCCAATCATCCTTAACTTCCTCAGCCACTCCAGTCTAGAGCTTAAATCATTAAATTTTGCTCTATTCATTGCTGCTTTCCTCCTGCCCCTTTTTCTAAAGAAAAAAACAATCTCACTCTTCATCCAGTCCCACCACTCAAGCACATTCCTGAAATCACTTTTTTTATCCCTCCACCTAACATACATTCGCCTAAAATCACGCATGATCCTATTATCTTCCAGCAAACGCACATTAAGTTTCCACACGCCACCACCATATACAAAGGAAATCTTACCTTCTAGACGTGCCCTCAAACACACATGGTCAGAGAAGGGAACATCTTCCTGCTGGAAATTCCTACAAATAACATTTTGTGAAGAAAAGAAGATACGGTCTATTCTAGACTCTATGCCTCCCCTGTCGGCCTTATAGGTCGCAGGAGGTGGATTACCTAAAAAAACTTCCGCAGCATCCTGTAAGGAAAAATCCGCCACAAGACTCTTGAGTCTTTTACCTGTAACATCCATCTTATCCCCCTCCGTCACACAATTGAAATCTCCAACAAAAATTATTGGCATTTTGCCAGATAAAAAAAAACATAATTTCTCAAAAATTTCCAGCCTCTCCCCTTTATCTATTGGTGCATACATATTTACCACCCTAACCCTCCACCCCCTACAATTTAACTCACATATTACACACCTCCCCGCCTCCACCACCATGTAACTTTCTATCTTAACACTATAACCCTTCACCAAAACACCTACCCCACAATTTTTATTACATACAGAACCAGACCACACACTTTGACCTAAAGGCCATGCATTTTCACTTAAGGGATCGGAGATCCCACACTCCTGGACACAGTATACGTCCGCATCCAAGTTGCTCAAGTAGTCCAAAATTGCCACTCTTCTCGACTCAGATTTAATCAGTCGAACATTTAGCGACAAGATGCTGAGAGCAACTTGGGCACCCATCTATTAATTTGATGTGGCAGGTCACGACAACATGCCCACCTGTCCATCATCCTAACCCTTCTGGGGGTAGGACGCTGGACGTGCAGATATCGTAGTTTGTGCCTTCCCCCAAAAAAGACACATCTTGGGGATCGGATGCAGTAGGGTACACCCGGGCTGGACTCACACTGCAGTCACTTAAAGGGGAAAAGGATGGTTCAGTTTTCTTCTTTTTCTTCACTGAAGCGCCTCCATCTTCATCTGAACTATAATCCCGCCGCTGGGGGTCAAAGTCCCCCTGACCTCCCTCCTCCTCAAGGTCAGAAACGACATCGCTCCAGGCCACATGCGGTGTTCTGGTCAGATCAGACTCCTCTTCCCCTTGCAATGTAACCATCATGTCTGGAATTTCAGCCTCCAGATCCTCCACCGGGGCCACTTCCATGCCTATACGATCATCAGTTATCGTCTCAGACTCACTGACATCTGAAGCCACAGACGCGGCCCTCTGCACCGGTGGCTCAGGTGCCAGCTCCATATTTCCTCTTACATTCACACGAACCAGTTCTGGAAAAGCAACCCGAGCCTCCTCCTCATCCAGGAAAGCCAGAGTAGATATCGGAGCAGTCGGAGTTGGAGCAGTCGGAGTTGTAGCTGTGGGTGCAGGAGATTCATTTCTTCTCCTTCCCCTTCCCGCTGCCCCCGCATATGAACCAGGATGGAATATACAGTCTCTGAAGGCATGCCCCTTCTCTCCGCAGAGGTTACAGACTATTTCATTTTTGCAATTATTGGAAGAATGACCCACCTCATTGCACTTCCTGCAAATAATCTGTCTGATGTCGCATGCTTCCTGAGTATGGCCATACCTCCTACAATGACGACAAAACCTGGGCGCATTGGGGAAGAACAGGTAACCCCGCTCACTCCCAATGGAAAAATTTGATGGAGGATAATGTATACCCCCTGGTTCATCAGGACTTTCCCGGAACTTGACCATGAAACGATATTTACCGGTCCATAGTTCCTCCTCATTCATGACTTTTACTGCCACCTTGGTAATATAGCAGTGCCTATTTAGAAAGGCATAAATCAAAGCCAAGTCCACATGTGGGTTGTACATGAAAACAGTCAGAGGTACCTCTTTGGAGCAATACAAGATGACAAAAGTCAGCCCATCCAAATATTGATTGTCCAGATTCTTTTTTAAACAATCATAGAAATTGTTGCAAACAGCCATAGAAGTAAATACAAGATTATACTTGCTTTTGAATTGCTGGAGGCACAAGATTTCTTCCTTCTTCACTTCAAGGAGTCCAAACAAAATCTCCTTCACCACGAAGCTGAGGGTAAAGATTCCTTCTTTGCCTTCTTCCACATCAATCTGGATTCCAAACTTCACTCGAGCCTCACCGGGCCCAGCGTATCGAATGCGTCCCATTATCGCTAGTCGTGTCTACTGGCCAACTCCTTATAGCAGCAAGTGGCTTAAGCCATAAAATGGCGATGCCACAGGGCCAAGAGTTAACGCACAGACAGCCAAATGACTAGACCTATTACAGATCTGAGCCAAAAGGCCGAGAAGCGATAACCAGAATTGGTTTCCGACTACGGTGCCACCCAAGGATTCTGAAAAGTCCATTTGTGGAGATGGCCACCTGGACTCCCGTTAAGAAGACATGCTGTCAACCTCTAGATCCCTCACATGCCTGCACTTTTCGGCTTGCTGCTGCTGCAATCCACGCGTTTTAGATCTGCATAACTCCACCTCTTTTAGCACAGTACCCTCAACCCCCGGCTGTTCCCACCCGCCTCAACACCGTTGGAAGGGAGGAGAACCAATTAAGGCGGGGGGGGGTGGAACGAGCAGCTGTCTACCCTTAGCAGGAGGGTTGCTGATTAATTACCTCTCCTGCTGCTGCTGCTGCTGGCTGTCCAGCAGCAGACTGAAGGTGGCTGCTGCTGTGCGCAGGTATATAAAGGCTCAGAGCCTATTATGACACGCGCAGCCAGCGTTCCATTGCCACATTCCGTCTACTGCAGGCGGGATACCTGGATGGCTGAATGTCACTGAGAAGCTCACAGAGACCGCCATAAGCAACAGTTTAAAAGAATGCCACAGACTAATCAACCAAACTTTTTGGGTTGGTTTCTCTTTTATAGTCTGCAGGCATTAAATGAAAGAAGTCAGTGTTCCAGCAGAGGGAGACAACGTTTCAGAAAAGGCATTGTAGCAAACCAAAAAAGAAATTTTAAGCGCAGCAGAGTAACCAGCTCACATACCTGTTAGCTCAGGTGAGTTTAAAAGGCTGCTGTTGATAACAAGGGCATTTGCTAAATAGATGGTGTGTGTGCAACAATATACTGAAAGGTCAATTATATTGTGCAGCTTATCTCACCACCTGTAGTTATTTAGGTGAAAGCTCCAAAATGCTTGCCTAATATGTCTGTTTATCCAAAAGGAAGTATAGAGGGAGAGCTAGATAGATAGCATTGCATTACATTACATTACATGGCAATGCAATGCACAGTTGCTGAAGTTGAACCAAAATGAGCTTGTCATCTGGCTTCTGCAACTTTTAACATGAAAAATCCAATGAGGAGAAGAAAAGCAAAGCCAAAGAGTCCATCCCAAAATCCGACAAACAAGCAAAATGAACAAAAAGCATTGAATTCAATTCTTTCTGATTTTAGAAACTGCATTAAAGAAGGGGTGCACCGGTCCTGGAGATACTGCAATACCAGGTCAATGCGTGGAGTGGACAGAGCAAGCTCTTTTTCCATCTCCCTGTTCTAAAAATCCATTTAATATATGGTCCCCAGATAGGGGACGTATCAGATATTAAACTGATAAGAACAGATACTACACTTGATCTTAGCCAAAAGGCCGAGAAGCGATAACCAGAATTGGTTTCCGACTACGGTGCCACCCAAGGATTCTGAAAAGTCCATTTGTGGAGATGGCCACCTGGACTCCCGTTAAGAAGACATGCTGTCAACCTCTAGATCCCTCACATGCCTGCACTTTTCGGCTTGCTGCTGCTGCAATCCACGCGTTTTAGATCTGCATAACTCCACCTCTTTTAGCACAGTACCCTCAACCCCCGGCTGTTCCCACCCGCCTCAACACCGTTGGAAGGGAGGAGAACCAATTAAGGCGGGGGGGGGGGGGTGGAACGAGCAGCTGTCTACCCTTAGCAGGAGGGTTGCTGATTAATTACCTCTCCTGCTGCTGCTGCTGCTGGCTGTCCAGCAGCAGACTGAAGGTGGCTGCTGCTGTGCGCAGGTATATAAAGGCTCAGAGCCTATTATGACACGCGCAGCCAGCGTTCCATTGCCACATTCCGTCTACTGCAGGCGGGATACCTGGATGGCTGAATGTCACTGAGAAGCTCACAGAGACCGCCATAAGCAACAGTTTAAAAGAATGCCACAGACTAATCAACCAAACTTTTTGGGTTGGTTTCTCTTTTATAGTCTGCAGGCATTAAATGAAAGAAGTCAGTGTTCCAGCAGAGGGAGACAACGTTTCAGAAAAGGCATTGTAGCAAACCAAAAAAGAAATTTTAAGCGCAGCAGAGTAACCAGCTCACATACCTGTTAGCTCAGGTGAGTTTAAAAGGCTGCTGTTGATAACAAGGGCATTTGCTAAATAGATGGTGTGTGTGCAACAATATACTGAAAGGTCAATTATATTGTGCAGCTTATCTCACCACCTGTAGTTATTTAGGTGAAAGCTCCAAAATGCTTGCCTAATATGTCTGTTTATCCAAAAGGAAGTATAGAGGGAGAGCTAGATAGATAGCATTGCATTACATTACATTACATGGCAATGCAATGCACAGTTGCTGAAGTTGAACCAAAATGAGCTTGTCATCTGGCTTCTGCAACTTTTAACATGAAAAATCCAATGAGGAGAAGAAAAGCAAAGCCAAAGAGTCCATCCCAAAATCCGACAAACAAGCAAAATGAACAAAAAGCATTGAATTCAATTCTTTCTGATTTTAGAAACTGCATTAAAGAAGGGGTGCACCGGTCCTGGAGATACTGCAATACCAGGTCAATGCGTGGAGTGGACAGAGCAAGCTCTTTTTCCATCTCCCTGTTCTAAAAATCCATTTAATATATGGTCCCCAGATAGGGGACGTATCAGATATTAAACTGATAAGAACAGATACTACACTTGATCTTAGCCAAAAGGCCGAGAAGCGATAACCAGAATTGGTTTCCGACTACGGTGCCACCCAAGGATTCTGAAAAGTCCATTTGTGGAGATGGCCACCTGGACTCCCGTTAAGAAGACATGCTGTCAACCTCTAGATCCCTCACATGCCTGCACTTTTCGGCTTGCTGCTGCTGCAATCCACGCGTTTTAGATCTGCATAACTCCACCTCTTTTAGCACAGTACCCTCAACCCCCGGCTGTTCCCACCCGCCTCAACACCGTTGGAAGGGAGGAGAGCCAATTAAGGCGGGGGGGGGGGGTGGAACGAGCAGCTGTCTACCATTAGCAGGAGGGTTGCTGATTAATTACCTCTCCTGCTGCTGCTGCTGCTGGCTGTCCAGCAGCAGACTGAAGGTGGCTGCTGCTGTGCGCAGGTATATAAAGGCTCAGAGCCTATTCCGTCTACTGCAGGCGGGCTACCTGGATGGCTGAATGTCACTGAGAAGCTCACAGAGACCGCCATAAGCAACAGTTTAAAAGAATGCCACAGACTAATCAACCAAACTTTTTGGGTTGGTTTCTCTTTTATAGTCTGCAGGCATTAAATGAAAGAAGTCAGTGTTCCAGCAGAGGGAGACAACATTTCAGAAAAGGCATTGTAGCAAACCAAAAAAGAAATTTTAAGCGCAGCAGAGTAACCAGCTCACATACCTGTTAGCTCAGGTGAGTTTAAAAGGCTGCTGTTGATAACAAGGGCATTTGCTAAATAGATGGTGTGTGTGCAACAATATACTGAAAGGTCAATTATATTGTGCAGCTTATCTCACCACCTGTAGTTATTTAGGTGAAAGCTCCAAAATGCTTGCCTAATATGTCTGTTTATCCAAAAGGAAGTATAGAGGGAGAGCTAGATAGATAGCATTGCATTACATTACATTACATGGCAATGCAATGCACAGTTGCTGAAGTTGAACCAAAATGAGCTTGTCATCTGGCTTCTGCAACTTTTAACATGAAAAATCCAATGAGGAGAAGAAAAGCAAAGCCAAAGAGTCCATCCCAAAATCCGACAAACAAGCAAAATGAACAAAAAGCATTGAATTCAATTCTTTCTGATTTTAGAAACTGCATTAAAGAAGGGGTGCACCGGTCCTGGAGATACTGCAATACCAGGTCAATGCGTGGAGTGGACAGAGCAAGCTCTTTTTCCATCTCCCTGTTCTAAAAATCCATTTAATATATGGTCCCCAGATAGGGGACGTATCAGATATTAAACTGATAAGAACAGATACTACACTTGATCTTAGCCAAAAGGCCGAGAAGCGATAACCAGAATTGGTTTCCGACTACGGTGCCACCCAAGGATTCTGAAAAGTCCATTTGTGGAGATGGCCACCTGGACTCCCGTTAAGAAGACATGCTGTCAACCTCTAGATCCCTCACATGCCTGCACTTTTCGGCTTGCTGCTGCTGCAATCCACGCGTTTTAGATCTGCATAACTCCACCTCTTTTAGCACAGTACCCTCAACCCCCGGCTGTTCCCACCCGCCTCAACACCGTTGGAAGGGAGGAGAACCAATTAAGGCGGGGGGGGGGTGGAACGAGCAGCTGTCTACCCTTAGCAGGAGGGTTGCTGATTAATTACCTCTCCTGCTGCTGCTGCTGCTGGCTGTCCAGCAGCAGACTGAAGGTGGCTGCTGCTGTGCGCAGGTATATAAAGGCTCAGAGCCTATTATGACACGCGCAGCCAGCGTTCCATTGCCACATTCCGTCTACTGCAGGCGGGATACCTGGATGGCTGAATGTCACTGAGAAGCTCACAGAGACCGCCATAAGCAACAGTTTAAAAGAATGCCACAGACTAATCAACCAAACTTTTTGGGTTGGTTTCTCTTTTATAGTCTGCAGGCATTAAATGAAAGAAGTCAGTGTTCCAGCAGAGGGAGACAACGTTTCAGAAAAGGCATTGTAGCAAACCAAAAAAGAAATTTTAAGCGCAGCAGAGTAACCAGCTCACATACCTGTTAGCTCAGGTGAGTTTAAAAGGCTGCTGTTGATAACAAGGGCATTTGCTAAATAGATGGTGTGTGTGCAACAATATACTGAAAGGTCAATTATATTGTGCAGCTTATCTCACCACCTGTAGTTATTTAGGTGAAAGCTCCAAAATGCTTGCCTAATATGTCTGTTTATCCAAAAGGAAGTATAGAGGGAGAGCTAGATAGATAGCATTGCATTACATTACATTACATGGCAATGCAATGCACAGTTGCTGAAGTTGAACCAAAATGAGCTTGTCATCTGGCTTCTGCAACTTTTAACATGAAAAATCCAATGAGGAGAAGAAAAGCAAAGCCAAAGAGTCCATCCCAAAATCCGACAAACAAGCAAAATGAACAAAAAGCATTGAATTCAATTCTTTCTGATTTTAGAAACTGCATTAAAGAAGGGGTGCACCGGTCCTGGAGATACTGCAATACCAGGTCAATGCGTGGAGTGGACAGAGCAAGCTCTTTTTCCATCTCCCTGTTCTAAAAATCCATTTAATATATGGTCCCCAGATAGGGGACGTATCAGATATTAAACTGATAAGAACAGATACTACACTTGATCTTAGCCAAAAGGCCGAGAAGCGATAACCAGAATTGGTTTCCGACTACGGTGCCACCCAAGGATTCTGAAAAGTCCATTTGTGGAGATGGCCACCTGGACTCCCGTTAAGAAGACATGCTGTCAACCTCTAGATCCCTCACATGCCTGCACTTTTCGGCTTGCTGCTGCTGCAATCCACGCGTTTTAGATCTGCATAACTCCACCTCTTTTAGCACAGTACCCTCAACCCCCGGCTGTTCCCACCCGCCTCAACACCGTTGGAAGGGAGGAGAACCAATTAAGGCGGGGGGGGGGTGGAACGAGCAGCTGTCTACCCTTAGCAGGAGGGTTGCTGATTAATTACCTCTCCTGCTGCTGCTGCTGCTGGCTGTCCAGCAGCAGACTGAAGGTGGCTGCTGCTGTGCGCAGGTATATAAAGGCTCAGAGCCTATTATGACACGCGCAGCCAGCGTTCCATTGCCACATTCCGTCTACTGCAGGCGGGATACCTGGATGGCTGAATGTCACCGAGAAGCTCACAGAGACCGCCATAAGCAACAGTTTAAAAGAATGCCACAGACTAATCAACCAAACTTTTTGGGTTGGTTTCTCTTTTATAGTCTGCAGGCATTAAATGAAAGAAGTCAGTGTTCCAGCAGAGGGAGACAACGTTTCAGAAAAGGCATTGTAGCAAACCAAAAAAGAAATTTTAAGCGCAGCAGAGTAACCAGCTCACATACCTGTTAGCTCAGGTGAGTTTAAAAGGCTGCTGTTGATAACAAGGGCATTTGCTAAATAGATGGTGTGTGTGCAACAATATACTGAAAGGTCAATTATATTGTGCAGCTTATCTCACCACCTGTAGTTATTTAGGTGAAAGCTCCAAAATGCTTGCCTAATATGTCTGTTTATCCAAAAGGAAGTATAGAGGGAGAGCTAGATAGATAGCATTGCATTACATTACATTACATGGCAATGCAATGCACAGTTGCTGAAGTTGAACCAAAATGAGCTTGTCATCTGGCTTCTGCAACTTTTAACATGAAAAATCCAATGAGGAGAAGAAAAGCAAAGCCAAAGAGTCCATCCCAAAATCCGACAAACAAGCAAAATGAACAAAAAGCATTGAATTCAATTCTTTCTGATTTTAGAAACTGCATTAAAGAAGGGGTGCACCGGTCCTGGAGATACTGCAATACCAGGTCAATGCGTGGAGTGGACAGAGCAAGCTCTTTTTCCATCTCCCTGTTCTAAAAATCCATTTAATATATGGTCCCCAGATAGGGGACGTATCAGATATTAAACTGATAAGAACAGATACTACACTTGATCTTAGCCAAAAGGCCGAGAAGCGATAACCAGAATTGGTTTCCGACTACGGTGCCACCCAAGGATTCTGAAAAGTCCATTTGTGGAGATGGCCACCTGGACTCCCGTTAAGAAGACATGCTGTCAACCTCTAGATCCCTCACATGCCTGCACTTTTCGGCTTGCTGCTGCTGCAATCCACGCGTTTTAGATCTGCATAACTCCACCTCTTTTAGCACAGTACCCTCAACCCCCGGCTGTTCCCACCCGCCTCAACACCGTTGGAAGGGAGGAGAACCAATTAAGGCGGGGGGGGGGGTGGAACGAGCAGCTGTCTACCCTTAGCAGGAGGGTTGCTGATTAATTACCTCTCCTGCTGCTGCTGCTGCTGGCTGTCCAGCAGCAGACTGAAGGTGGCTGCTGCTGTGCGCAGGTATATAAAGGCTCAGAGCCTATTATGACACGCGCAGCCAGCGTTCCATTGCCACATTCCGTCTACTGCAGGCGGGATACCTGGATGGCTGAATGTCACTGAGAAGCTCACAGAGACCGCCATAAGCAACAGTTTAAAAGAATGCCACAGACTAATCAACCAAACTTTTTGGGTTGGTTTCTCTTTTATAGTCTGCAGGCATTAAATGAAAGAAGTCAGTGTTCCAGCAGAGGGAGACAACGTTTCAGAAAAGGCATTGTAGCAAACCAAAAAAGAAATTTTAAGCGCAGCAGAGTAACCAGCTCACATACCTGTTAGCTCAGGTGAGTTTAAAAGGCTGCTGTTGATAACAAGGGCATTTGCTAAATAGATGGTGTGTGTGCAACAATATACTGAAAGGTCAATTATATTGTGCAGCTTATCTCACCACCTGTAGTTATTTAGGTGAAAGCTCCAAAATGCTTGCCTAATATGTCTGTTTATCCAAAAGGAAGTATAGAGGGAGAGCTAGATAGATAGCATTGCATTACATTACATTACATGGCAATGCAATGCACAGTTGCTGAAGTTGAACCAAAATGAGCTTGTCATCTGGCTTCTGCAACTTTTAACATGAAAAATCCAATGAGGAGAAGAAAAGCAAAGCCAAAGAGTCCATCCCAAAATCCGACAAACAAGCAAAATGAACAAAAAGCATTGAATTCAATTCTTTCTGATTTTAGAAACTGCATTAAAGAAGGGGTGCACCGGTCCTGGAGATACTGCAATACCAGGTCAATGCGTGGAGTGGACAGAGCAAGCTCTTTTTCCATCTCCCTGTTCTAAAAATCCATTTAATATATGGTCCCCAGATAGGGGACGTATCAGATATTAAACTGATAAGAACAGATACTACACTTGATCTTAGCCAAAAGGCCGAGAAGCGATAACCAGAATTGGTTTCCGACTACGGTGCCACCCAAGGATTCTGAAAAGTCCATTTGTGGAGATGGCCACCTGGACTCCCGTTAAGAAGACATGCTGTCAACCTCTAGATCCCTCACATGCCTGCACTTTTCGGCTTGCTGCTGCTGCAATCCACGCGTTTTAGATCTGCATAACTCCACCTCTTTTAGCACAGTACCCTCAACCCCCGGCTGTTCCCACCCGCCTCAACACCGTTGGAAGGGAGGAGAACCAATTAAGGCGGGGGGGGGGGTGGAACGAGCAGCTGTCTACCCTTAGCAGGAGGGTTGCTGATTAATTACCTCTCCTGCTGCTGCTGCTGCTGGCTGTCCAGCAGCAGACTGAAGGTGGCTGCTGCTGTGCGCAGGTATATAAAGGCTCAGAGCCTATTATGACACGCGCAGCCAGCGTTCCATTGCCACATTCCGTCTACTGCAGGCGGGATACCTGGATGGCTGAATGTCACCGAGAAGCTCACAGAGACCGCCATAAGCAACAGTTTAAAAGAATGCCACAGACTAATCAACCAAACTTTTTGGGTTGGTTTCTCTTTTATAGTCTGCAGGCATTAAATGAAAGAAGTCAGTGTTCCAGCAGAGGGAGACAACGTTTCAGAAAAGGCATTGTAGCAAACCAAAAAAGAAATTTTAAGCGCAGCAGAGTAACCAGCTCACATACCTGTTAGCTCAGGTGAGTTTAAAAGGCTGCTGTTGATAACAAGGGCATTTGCTAAATAGATGGTGTGTGTGCAACAATATACTGAAAGGTCAATTATATTGTGCAGCTTATCTCACCACCTGTAGTTATTTAGGTGAAAGCTCCAAAATGCTTGCCTAATATGTCTGTTTATCCAAAAGGAAGTATAGAGGGAGAGCTAGATAGATAGCATTGCATTACATTACATTACATGGCAATGCAATGCACAGTTGCTGAAGTTGAACCAAAATGAGCTTGTCATCTGGCTTCTGCAACTTTTAACATGAAAAATCCAATGAGGAGAAGAAAAGCAAAGCCAAAGAGTCCATCCCAAAATCCGACAAACAAGCAAAATGAACAAAAAGCATTGAATTCAATTCTTTCTGATTTTAGAAACTGCATTAAAGAAGGGGTGCACCGGTCCTGGAGATACTGCAATACCAGGTCAATGCGTGGAGTGGACAGAGCAAGCTCTTTTTCCATCTCCCTGTTCTAAAAATCCATTTAATATATGGTCCCCAGATAGGGGACGTATCAGATATTAAACTGATAAGAACAGATACTACACTTGATCTTAGCCAAAAGGCCGAGAAGCGATAACCAGAATTGGTTTCCGACTACGGTGCCACCCAAGGATTCTGAAAAGTCCATTTGTGGAGATGGCCACCTGGACTCCCGTTAAGAAGACATGCTGTCAACCTCTAGATCCCTCACATGCCTGCACTTTTCGGCTTGCTGCTGCTGCAATCCACGCGTTTTAGATCTGCATAACTCCACCTCTTTTAGCACAGTACCCTCAACCCCCGGCTGTTCCCACCCGCCTCAACACCGTTGGAAGGGAGGAGAACCAATTAAGGCGGGGGGGGGGGTGGAACGAGCAGCTGTCTACCCTTAGCAGGAGGGTTGCTGATTAATTACCTCTCCTGCTGCTGCTGCTGCTGGCTGTCCAGCAGCAGACTGAAGGTGGCTGCTGCTGTGCGCAGGTATATAAAGGCTCAGAGCCTATTATGACACGCGCAGCCAGCGTTCCATTGCCACATTCCGTCTACTGCAGGCGGGATACCTGGATGGCTGAATGTCACTGAGAAGCTCACAGAGACCGCCATAAGCAACAGTTTAAAAGAATGCCACAGACTAATCAACCAAACTTTTTGGGTTGGTTTCTCTTTTATAGTCTGCAGGCATTAAATGAAAGAAGTCAGTGTTCCAGCAGAGGGAGACAACGTTTCAGAAAAGGCATTGTAGCAAACCAAAAAAGAAATTTTAAGCGCAGCAGAGTAACCAGCTCACATACCTGTTAGCTCAGGTGAGTTTAAAAGGCTGCTGTTGATAACAAGGGCATTTGCTAAATAGATGGTGTGTGTGCAACAATATACTGAAAGGTCAATTATATTGTGCAGCTTATCTCACCACCTGTAGTTATTTAGGTGAAAGCTCCAAAATGCTTGCCTAATATGTCTGTTTATCCAAAAGGAAGTATAGAGGGAGAGCTAGATAGATAGCATTGCATTACATTACATTACATGGCAATGCAATGCACAGTTGCTGAAGTTGAACCAAAATGAGCTTGTCATCTGGCTTCTGCAACTTTTAACATGAAAAATCCAATGAGGAGAAGAAAAGCAAAGCCAAAGAGTCCATCCCAAAATCCGACAAACAAGCAAAATGAACAAAAAGCATTGAATTCAATTCTTTCTGATTTTAGAAACTGCATTAAAGAAGGGGTGCACCGGTCCTGGAGATACTGCAATACCAGGTCAATGCGTGGAGTGGACAGAGCAAGCTCTTTTTCCATCTCCCTGTTCTAAAAATCCATTTAATATATGGTCCCCAGATAGGGGACGTATCAGATATTAAACTGATAAGAACAGATACTACACTTGATCTTAGCCAAAAGGCCGAGAAGCGATAACCAGAATTGGTTTCCGACTACGGTGCCACCCAAGGATTCTGAAAAGTCCATTTGTGGAGATGGCCACCTGGACTCCCGTTAAGAAGACATGCTGTCAACCTCTAGATCCCTCACATGCCTGCACTTTTCGGCTTGCTGCTGCTGCAATCCACGCGTTTTAGATCTGCATAACTCCACCTCTTTTAGCACAGTACCCTCAACCCCCGGCTGTTCCCACCCGCCTCAACACCGTTGGAAGGGAGGAGAACCAATTAAGGCGGGGGGGGGGGTGGAACGAGCAGCTGTCTACCCTTAGCAGGAGGGTTGCTGATTAATTACCTCTCCTGCTGCTGCTGCTGCTGGCTGTCCAGCAGCAGACTGAAGGTGGCTGCTGCTGTGCGCAGGTATATAAAGGCTCAGAGCCTATTATGACACGCGCAGCCAGCGTTCCATTGCCACATTCCGTCTACTGCAGGCGGGATACCTGGATGGCTGAATGTCACCGAGAAGCTCACAGAGACCGCCATAAGCAACAGTTTAAAAGAATGCCACAGACTAATCAACCAAACTTTTTGGGTTGGTTTCTCTTTTATAGTCTGCAGGCATTAAATGAAAGAAGTCAGTGTTCCAGCAGAGGGAGACAACGTTTCAGAAAAGGCATTGTAGCAAACCAAAAAAGAAATTTTAAGCGCAGCAGAGTAACCAGCTCACATACCTGTTAGCTCAGGTGAGTTTAAAAGGCTGCTGTTGATAACAAGGGCATTTGCTAAATAGATGGTGTGTGTGCAACAATATACTGAAAGGTCAATTATATTGTGCAGCTTATCTCACCACCTGTAGTTATTTAGGTGAAAGCTCCAAAATGCTTGCCTAATATGTCTGTTTATCCAAAAGGAAGTATAGAGGGAGAGCTAGATAGATAGCATTGCATTACATTACATTACATGGCAATGCAATGCACAGTTGCTGAAGTTGAACCAAAATGAGCTTGTCATCTGGCTTCTGCAACTTTTAACATGAAAAATCCAATGAGGAGAAGAAAAGCAAAGCCAAAGAGTCCATCCCAAAATCCGACAAACAAGCAAAATGAACAAAAAGCATTGAATTCAATTCTTTCTGATTTTAGAAACTGCATTAAAGAAGGGGTGCACCGGTCCTGGAGATACTGCAATACCAGGTCAATGCGTGGAGTGGACAGAGCAAGCTCTTTTTCCATCTCCCTGTTCTAAAAATCCATTTAATATATGGTCCCCAGATAGGGGACGTATCAGATATTAAACTGATAAGAACAGATACTACACTTGATCTTAGCCAAAAGGCCGAGAAGCGATAACCAGAATTGGTTTCCGACTACGGTGCCACCCAAGGATTCTGAAAAGTCCATTTGTGGAGATGGCCACCTGGACTCCCGTTAAGAAGACATGCTGTCAACCTCTAGATCCCTCACATGCCTGCACTTTTCGGCTTGCTGCTGCTGCAATCCACGCGTTTTAGATCTGCATAACTCCACCTCTTTTAGCACAGTACCCTCAACCCCCGGCTGTTCCCACCCGCCTCAACACCGTTGGAAGGGAGGAGAACCAATTAAGGCGGGGGGGGGGGTGGAACGAGCAGCTGTCTACCCTTAGCAGGAGGGTTGCTGATTAATTACCTCTCCTGCTGCTGCTGCTGCTGGCTGTCCAGCAGCAGACTGAAGGTGGCTGCTGCTGTGCGCAGGTATATAAAGGCTCAGAGACTATTATGACACGCGCAGCCAGCGTTCCATTGCCACATTCCGTCTACTGCAGGCGGGATACCTGGATGGCTGAATGTCACTGAGAAGCTCACAGAGACCGCCATAAGCAACAGTTTAAAAGAATGCCACAGACTAATCAACCAAACTTTTTGGGTTGGTTTCTCTTTTATAGTCTGCAGGCATTAAATGAAAGAAGTCAGTGTTCCAGCAGAGGGAGACAACGTTTCAGAAAAGGCATTGTAGCAAACCAAAAAAGAAATTTTAAGCGCAGCAGAGTAACCAGCTCACATACCTGTTAGCTCAGGTGAGTTTAAAAGGCTGCTGTTGATAACAAGGGCATTTGCTAAATAGATGGTGTGTGTGCAACAATATACTGAAAGGTCAATTATATTGTGCAGCTTATCTCACCACCTGTAGTTATTTAGGTGAAAGCTCCAAAATGCTTGCCTAATATGTCTGTTTATCCAAAAGGAAGTATAGAGGGAGAGCTAGATAGATAGCATTGCATTACATTACATTACATGGCAATGCAATGCACAGTTGCTGAAGTTGAACCAAAATGAGCTTGTCATCTGGCTTCTGCAACTTTTAACATGAAAAATCCAATGAGGAGAAGAAAAGCAAAGCCAAAGAGTCCATCCCAAAATCCGACAAACAAGCAAAATGAACAAAAAGCATTGAATTCAATTCTTTCTGATTTTAGAAACTGCATTAAAGAAGGGGTGCACCGGTCCTGGAGATACTGCAATACCAGGTCAATGCGTGGAGTGGACAGAGCAAGCTCTTTTTCCATCTCCCTGTTCTAAAAATCCATTTAATATATGGTCCCCAGATAAGGGACGTATCAGATATTAAACTGATAAGAACAGATTTTTTGATTGAAGCTGCATCCAAGGCACTGAAAAATGTGACCGAAGTCACACCAAAACAGCGCACGAGGCGAGGATTCATGTGGACCCTTCCCGGAGGAGAGGGTCCCCAATAAACCATCCCCATCCCTCCGAGCCAGAAGGCCACAGCGAGGGTCAGGGATCTCCGATGCTCTCCCTAGCCGAAGCCGGAGAAGAGCCGTTTTCGTGCTCTCAGCTTCCATCTAGGCTGCCACCCTAGTGGAGCTGGAGCCTGTGTTGGTTTCTCAGCCCAAAGCTGACCGGACCTCCGACCGGGTTTATAAAAATTCCCCTTCCTAGCCCGGAGGCCAGGAATAGGGGGGGTTGCTCAGAAAGTATGATTGGCAAAGGTGCGGCGTGCTACGAAGCCAAGTCTTTCTGGGGTTCCCAGTCCCAGTAAGCTTGGACTCCCACCAGGGCGCCTACTCCTGGGGCACATTGCTCCAAAGCCCTCACACTTACCCAGCCTAGTGACTTCGATCCTGGAGGGCCATGTTTTCCATCAGATAACTCTATGAGCCACCTGGCGTACTAACAAGTGCACCAAACCAGTGTGTAATATGCATCAATTTACTAGGGCAGCCCAAGGACAAAACTGCCTTTTCAAAAGATACTACACTTGATCTTAGCCAAAAGGCCGAGAAGCGATAACCAGAATTGGTTTCCGACTACGGTGCCACCCAAGGATTCTGAAAAGTCCATTTGTGGAGATGGCCACCTGGACTCCCGTTAAGAAGACATGCTGTCAACCTCAAGATCCCTCACATGCCTGCACTTTTCGGCTTGCTGCTGCTGCAATCCACGCGTTTTAGATCTGCATAACTCCACCTCTTTTAGCACAGTACCCTCAACCCCCGGCTGTTCCCACCCGCCTCAACACCGTTGGAAGGGAGGAGAACCAATTAAGGCGGGGGGGGGGTGGAACGAGCAGCTGTCTACCCTTAGCAGGAGGGTTGCTGATTAATTACCTCTCCTGCTGCTGCTGCTGCTGGCTGTCCAGCAGCAGACTGAAGGTGGCTGCTGCTGTGCGCAGGTATATAAAGGCTCAGAGCCTATTATGACACGCGCAGCCAGCGTTCCATTGCCACATTCCGTCTACTGCAGGCGGGATACCTGGATGGCTGAATGTCACTGAGAAGCTCACAGAGACCGCCATAAGCAACAGTTTAAAAGAATGCCACAGACTAATCAACCAAACTTTTTGGGTTGGTTTCTCTTTTATAGTCTGCAGGCATTAAATGAAAGAAGTCAGTGTTCCAGCAGAGGGAGACAACGTTTCAGAAAAGGCATTGTAGCAAACCAAAAAAGAAATTTTAAGCGCAGCAGAGTAACCAGCGCACATACCTGTTAGCTCAGGTGAGTTTAAAAGGCTGCTGTTGATAACAAGGGCATTTGCTAAATAGATGGTGTGTGTGCAACAATATACTGAAAGGTCAATTATATTGTGCAGCTTATCTCACCACCTGTAGTTATTTAGGTGAAAGCTCCAAAATGCTTGCCTAATATGTCTGTTTATCCAAAAGGAAGTATAGAGGGAGAGCTAGATAGATAGCATTGCATTACATTACATTACATGGCAATGCAATGCACAGTTGCTGAAGTTGAACCAAAATGAGCTTGTCATCTGGCTTCTGCAACTTTTAACATGAAAAATCCAATGAGGAGAAGAAAAGCAAAGCCAAAGAGTCCATCCCAAAATCCGACAAACAAGCAAAATGAACAAAAAGCATTGAATTCAATTCTTTCTGATTTTAGAAACTGCATTAAAGAAGGGGTGCACCGGTCCTGGAGATACTGCAATACCAGGTCAATGCGTGGAGTGGACAGAGCAAGCTCTTTTTCCATCTCCCTGTTCTAAAAATCCATTTAATATATGGTCCCCAGATAGGGGACGTATCAGATATTAAACTGATAAGAACAGATACTACACTTGATCTTAGCCAAAAGGCCGAGAAGCGATAACCAGAATTGGTTTCCGACTACGGTGCCACCCAAGGATTCTGAAAAGTCCATTTGTGGAGATGGCCACCTGGACTCCCGTTAAGAAGACATGCTGTCAACCTCTAGATCCCTCACATGCCTGCACTTTTCGGCTTGCTGCTGCTGCAATCCACGCGTTTTAGATCTGCACAACTCCACCTCTTTTAGCACAGTACCCTCAACCTCCGGCTGTTCCCACCCGCCTCAACACCGTTGGAAGGGAGGAGAACCAATTAAGGCGGGGGGGGGGGTGGAACGAGCAGCTGTCTACCCTTAGCAGGAGGGTTGCTGATTAATTACCTCTCCTGCTGCTGCTGATGCTGGCTGTCCAGCAGCAGACTGAAGGTGGCTGCTGCTGTGCGCAGGTATATAAAGGCTCAGAGCCTATTATGACACGCGCAGCCAGCGTTACATTGCCACATTCCGTCTACTGCAGGCGGGATACCTGGATGGCTGAATGTCACTGAGAAGCTCACAGAGACCGCCATAAGCAACAGTTTAAAAGAATGCCACAGACTAATCAACCAAACTTTTTGGGTTGGTTTCTCTTTTATAGTCTGCAGGCATTAAATGAAAGAAGTCAGTGTTCCAGCAGAGGGAGACAACGTTTCAGAAAAGGCATTGTAGCAAACCAAAAAAGAAATTTTAAGCGCAGCAGAGTAACCAGCTCACATACCTGTTAGCTCAGGTGAGTTTAAAAGGCTGCTGTTGATAACAAGGGCATTTGCTAAATAGATGGTGTGTGTGCAACAATATACTGAAAGGTCAATTATATTGTGCAGCTTATCTCACCACCTGTAGCTATTTAGGTGAAAGCTCCAAAATGCTTGCCTAATATGTCTGTTTATCCAAAAGGAAGTATAGAGGGAGAGCTAGATAGATAGCATTGCATTACATTACATTACATGGCAATGCAATGCACAGTTGCTGAAGTTGAACCAAAATGAGCTTGTCATCTGGCTTCTGCAACTTTTAACATGAAAAATCCAATGAGGAGAAGAAAAGCAAAGCCAAAGAGTCCATCCCAAAATCCGACAAACAAGCAAAATGAACAAAAAGCATTGAATTCAATTCTTTCTGATTTTAGAAACTGCATTAAAGAAGGGGTGCACCGGTCCTGGAGATACTGCAATACCAGGTCAATGCGTGGAGTGGACAGAGCAAGCTCTTTTTCCATCTCCCTGTTCTAAAAATCCATTTAATATATGGTCCCCAGATAGGGGACGTATCAGATATTAAACTGATAAGAACAGATACTACACTTGATCTTAGCCAAAAGGCCGAGAAGCGATAACCAGAATTGGTTTCCGACTACGGTGCCACCCAAGGATTCTGAAAAGTCCATTTGTGGAGATGGCCACCTGGACTCCCGTTAAGAAGACATGCTGTCAACCTCTAGATCCCTCACATGCCTGCACTTTTCGGCTTGCTGCTGCTGCAATCCACGCGTTTTAGATCTGCATAACTCCACCTCTTTTAGCACAGTACCCTCAACCCCCGGCTGTTCCCACCCGCCTCAACACCGTTGGAAGGGAGGAGAACCAATTAAGGCGGGGGGGGGGTGGAACGAGCAGCTGTCTACCCTTAGCAGGAGGGTTGCTGATTAATTACCTCTCCTGCTGCTGCTGCTGCTGGCTGTCCAGCAGCAGACTGAAGGTGGCTGCTGCTGTGCGCAGGTATATAAAGGCTCAGAGCCTATTATGACACGCGCAGCCAGCGTTCCATTGCCACATTCCGTCTACTGCAGGCGGGATACCTGGATGGCTGAATGTCACTGAGAAGCTCACAGAGACCGCCATAAGCAACAGTTTAAAAGAATGCCACAGACTAATCAACCAAACTTTTTGGGTTGGTTTCTCTTTTATAGTCTGCAGGCATTAAATGTAAGAAGTCAGTGTTCCAGCAGAGGGAGACAACGTTTCAGAAAAGGCATTGTAGCAAACCAAAAAAGAAATTTTAAGCGCAGCAGAGTAACCAGCTCACATACCTGTTAGCTCAGGTGAGTTTAAAAGGCTGCTGTTGATAACAAGGGCATTTGCTAAATAGATGGTGTGTGTGCAACAATATACTGAAAGGTCAATTATATTGTGCAGCTTATCTCACCACCTGTAGTTATTTAGGTGAAAGCTCCAAAATGCTTGCCTAATATGTCTGTTTATCCAAAAGGAAGTATAGAGGGAGAGCTAGATAGATAGCATTGCATTACATTACATTACATGGCAATGCAATGCACAGTTGCTGAAGTTGAACCAAAATGAGCTTGTCATCTGGCTTCTGCAACTTTTAACATGAAAAATCCAATGAGGAGAAGAAAAGCAAAGCCAAAGAGTCCATTCCAAAATCCGACAAACAAGCAAAATGAACAAAAAGCATTGAATTCAATTCTTTCTGATTTTAGAAACTGCATTAAAGAAGGGGTGCACCGGTCCTGGAGATACTGCAATACCAGGTCAATGCGTGGAGTGGACAGAGCAAGCTCTTTTTCCATCTCCCTGTTCTAAAAATCCATTTAATATATGGTCCCCAGATAGGGGACGTATCAGATATTAAACTGATAAGAACAGATACTACACTTGATCTTAGCCAAAAGGCCGAGAAGCGATAACCAGAATTGGTTTCCGACTACGGTGCCACCCAAGGATTCTGAAAAGTCCATTTGTGGAGATGGCCACCTGGACTCCCGTTAAGAAGACATGCTGTCAACCTCTAGATCCCTCACATGCCTGCACTTTTCGGCTTGCTGCTGCTGCAATCCATGCGTTTTAGATCTGCATAACTCCACCTCTTTTAGCACAGTACCCTCAACCCCCGGCTGTTCCCACCCGCCTCAACACCGTTGGAAGGGAGGAGAACCAATTAAGGCGGGGGGGGGGTGGAACGAGCAGCTGTCTACCCTTAGCAGGAGGGTTGCTGATTAATTACCTCTCCTGCTGCTGCTGCTGCTGGCTGTCCAGCAGCAGACTGAAGGTGGCTGCTGCTGTGCGCAGGTATATAAAGGCTCAGAGCCTATTATGACACGCGCAGCCAGCGTTCCATTGCCACATTCCGTCTACTGCAGGCGGGATACCTGGATGGCTGAATGTCACTGAGAAGCTCACAGAGACCGCCATAAGCAACAGTTTAAAAGAATGCCACAGACTAATCAACCAAACTTTTTGGGTTGGTTTCTCTTTTATAGTCTGCAGGCATTAAATGAAAGAAGTCAGTGTTCCAGCAGAGGGAGACAACGTTTCAGAAAAGGCATTGTAGCAAACCAAAAAAGAAATTTTAAGCGCAGCAGAGTAACCAGCTCACATACCTGTTAGCTCAGGTGAGTTTAAAAGGCTGCTGTTGATAACAAGGGCATTTGCTAAATAGATGGTGTGTGTGCAACAATATACTGAAAGGTCAATTATATTGTGCAGCTTATCTCACCACCTGTAGTTATTTAGGTGAAAGCTCCAAAATGCTTGCCTAATATGTCTGTTTATCCAAAAGGAAGTATAGAGGGAGAGCTAGATAGATAGCATTGCATTACATTACATTACATGGCAATGCAATGCACAGTTGCTGAAGTTGAACCAAAATGAGCTTGTCATCTGGCTTCTGCAACTTTTAACATGAAAAATCCAATGAGGAGAAGAAAAGCAAAGCCAAAGAGTCCATCCCAAAATCCGACAAACAAGCAAAATGAACAAAAAGCATTGAATTCAATTCTTTCTGATTTTAGAAACTGCATTAAAGAAGGGGTGCACCGGTCCTGGAGATACTGCAATACCAGGTCAATGCGTGGAGTGGACAGAGCAAGCTCTTTTTCCATCTCCCTGTTCTAAAAATCCATTTAATATATGGTCCCCAGATAGGGGACGTATCAGATATTAAACTGATAAGAACAGATACTACACTTGATCTTAGCCAAAAGGCCGAGAAGCGATAACCAGAATTGGTTTCCGACTACGGTGCCACCCAAGGATTCTGAAAAGTCCATTTGTGGAGATGGCCACCTGGACTCCCGTTAAGAAGACATGCTGTCAACCTCTAGATCCCTCACATGCCTGCACTTTTCGGCTTGCTGCTGCTGCAATCCACGCGTTTTAGATCTGCATAACTCCACCTCTTTTAGCACAGTACCCTCAACCCCCGGCTGTTCCCACCCGCCTCAACACCGTTGGAAGGGAGGAGAACCAATTAAGGCGGGGGGGGGGTGGAACGAGCAGCTGTCTACCCTTAGCAGGAGGGTTGCTGATTAATTACCTCTCCTGCTGCTGCTGCTGGCTGTCCAGCAGCAGACTGAAGGTGGCTGCTGCTGTGCGCAGGTATATAAAGGCTCAGAGCCTATTATGACACGCGCAGCCAGCGTTCCATTGCCACATTCCGTCTACTGCAGGCGGGATACCTGGATGGCTGAATGTCACTGAGAAGCTCACAGAGACCGCCATAAGCAACAGTTTAAAAGAATGCCACAGACTAATCAACCAAACTTTTTGGGTTGGTTTCTCTTTTATAGTCTGCAGGCATTAAATGAAAGAAGTCAGTGTTCCAGCAGAGGGAGACAACGTTTCAGAAAAGGCATTGTAGCAAACCAAAAAAGAAATTTTAAGCGCAGCAGAGTAACCAGCTCACATACCTGTTAGCTCAGGTGAGTTTAAAAGGCTGCTGTTGATAACAAGGGCATTTGCTAAATAGATGGTGTGTGTGCAACAATATACTGAAAGGTCAATTATATTGTGCAGCTTATCTCACCACCTGTAGTTATTTAGGTGAAAGCTCCAAAATGCTTGCCTAATATACATGTGGGGTCTCAGCGTCACATTACTGGGCTAGTACTAATATGGTAAGAGTCAATGTTGTGTAGTATCCCCCCGCCATCCTTTACGTGTCTGCCTGCTGCATAGCGGACGGCTGCCATCTTGAATGCTCATTGAAGCTGCTATTAGTTTTTTTTGTAAATTGCATGGATAATCTTACCAGAATAATCGTTCTCACTTCTTGACTTGTCTGCTCATTGTGACCAATATCATATTGGTTTTATAGACGAGTTTACAAGCGCTTGTAGTGCTACAATACAAGAACAAAGCTACTAGATGTAATAGGAAGATCATCATAAAATGACCGTCCCTCCCAACTGCAGATTCCAAAATCTTCTGAAGATGCAGCTTATAAGTGAGGTCCGTGATAGTCAGAAGCAGCGTCTTCTTCCCATGATCTGTGCCTGGGGTGGTAGCCCAGCGATGTAGGGGCTGAGCCGCAGTAACAGACATGGGGCCGTGTCTGCGGGGGAAGGTGGGGAATAGAGTTTTCATTTTCTAATCCAGGACAACCCTTTTAAAAGTAGAACTCCCAAAAACAATGAAAGGGAAAGCCTCTTAAAGGGACACTAATCCTCGAAATGAATGAGGGCAAAAAATAGAGCAGCTCTTACTTTTGTCCAGTCTCAACATGATCCTAAAAGAGATGGGGCCAGAGTCATCAAGAGCGGCGCTGTTCACATTGGTCTTGATGAGGAGGTGTGCTGGAGTCAGACAGACGCTCACGGTTCATGAAAAGGTGCATGCTTCTTCCTGAATTGAGAACGCACCGTGGGTCAATAAACAAATATGCAACATGGGAATGAGATTTTGTGGCTATTTATGGTACAAAGAATTAAAAAAAAAAATTCTGCACAAGCGCTGTGTGTGAGCAAACCCCAACGGTGGTGCCGCAGGTCTTTTGGGAGTTCTCCTTGATTGCAAAGGGTTTTGTGTGTTTTTTTTATATATATTATTTATGGTTTATTTATTGATGCCATCATTGCTTATTTTTGTGACGAGTATAATAAAATCATGATCTATTTTTTTATTTTGTGTTGCATATTTTGGCTGTAATTTATATGCAGAAATTGATTTTTGTTTTAAGATATTTTAAAATATGTTGTCAAGCAATATTACCCTAATTGTGACTATATCAGTACAAAGTACGTATGTAAAGTAGTTTATTCCGTAATGTGCAATTAGAATATTTTTGTAAACTCCCTTGTGTTGTGTGTGTGCTGGTGTGTATAGATTAGATTGGGCCGCTGTCCTTTACGGACATAGCATTAGAGTCATTTATGCTGCACTTATAGAAGATGCTAAAGAATTACACTACAGTTTTTTTAATACAATTTTCTTTTCTTTTTTAAAGCAATACTTTACTCACCCTCTCTGGGTCTAATGCAGAGTGTCAGCTATTTGTCACATTGACAGCGCTGCAGCCAGTCAGTGAGTTCAGTGACTCTGAGCAAGTAGTGCCGTTAACTCGGGCAAAGCTGCTGATCTCAGTTATTGGTTGCAGCGCTGTCGACGTGAGGCCAAAGGACAGTAACAGACACTGGGAGCAGTGGCAGAGACCATGTGCTGGACCCAAGGAAGGTGACTAGTGCACAGTTACAAAAAAAAAACAGCTGCACCAACGGGTTAAAGGAAAATCCCTTTAACCCTCAACTGGTGAGGTGGGGGTCGCCACACCCCAGGGAATTTTTGTTCGGCTGCCATTCATTGAAAAATGCTGGTATGAGGATACGTGTCTCACTAGCTTCCATCCATTTGTGGGTGTCAAAAATTTGTTACACTCATATGCAATCAATCGCCAATAAGAAAACGATTAAAACAAACGTGATCTTCGCATTTTCTGTAAAAATAAGAGATTTCTAAACACTGGGGTATAGGAAACCCCACCTCACCAGTTGCGTGACATAAACCCCACCTCACCAGTCGAGGGTTAATGAACCAGATAATCTGGCACAGATCAGCAATGGAATGGGGAATTTTACAAGATCAGAAGCAAGAAACTGAGCAGAAAATTAGGAAATTACCCTGATAACATTTTGAATTAGCAGCTTGTTTTTGGGCTCTATATACCAATCCAAGGGAGGTTTGTATACTTTATGACGGACATGTAATAATTCAGAATATTTGATGATTTGGAATTTATTAGATCCCCCAGGTGAATTACCCCAATACTATAAAATGGACATAAATGACACATAAATCTGTGCGGTTACAAAGTAACATTGACGCTCCTCCCCAACTCCCCGTACAGAATGACATGCCCTCGGGTCAGGAGTGTCTACAGCTTCATAGAAATATATAAAGCAGTCACGTTAGGGTCGGGAAAGTCCGTGCATGGACTGATTACCACGGACGTCTGAATGAGTCTTTATTGACTAATAAAGTCACTATTGATCACAGGGGTTAAAACGGTCAGGATTGGAGTTCATCTCCAATGTTGACCTTTGTGTAATATATACAACTCACACCTCCTGCACATGGAACAGGCATAGATTCTGGATATGAACAATGGGCGCCCTACACTATCCACCCTAAACATGGGGAAGATGGCAGTAAAGAGTAAAAGACAGTTGTCTGGGACTTGACTCTTTTCATAAGATAGGTCATCAGCGTGTGATTAAAACAGAAATGTAGAAATTTTTTGCAAATTTATTTAGAAAACAAAAACTGAAATATCACATGGTCATAAGTATTCAGACCCTTTGCTCAGACACTCATATTTAAGTCACATGCTGTCCATTTTCTTGTGATCCTCCTTGAGATGGTTCTACTCCTTCATTGGAGTCCAGCTGTGTTTAATTAAACTGATAGGACTTGATTTGGAAAGGCACACACCTGTCTATATAAGACCTCAAAGCTCACAGTGCATGTCAGACCAAATGAGAATCATGAGCTCAAAGGAACTGCCCAAGGAGCTCAGAGACAGAATTGTGGCAAGGCACAGATCTGGCCAAGGTTACAAAAGAATTTATGCATTACTCAAGGGTCCTAAGAGCACAGTGGCCTCCATAATCCTTAAATGGAAGAAGTTTGGGACCACTAGAAGTCTTCCTAGACCTGGCTGTCCAGCCAAACTGAGCAATTGTGGGAGAATAGCCTTGGTGAGAGAGGTAAAGAAGAACCCCAAAATCACTGTGGCTGAGCTCCAGAGATGCAGTAGGGAGATAGGAGAAAGTTCCACAAAGTCAACTATCACTGCAGCTCTCCACCAGTCGGGCCTTTATGGCAGAGTGGCCCAATGGAAGTCTCTCCTCAGTGCAAGACATATGAAAGCCCGCATAGAGTTTGCTCAAAAACACATGAAGGACTCCCAGACTATGAAAAATAAAATTCTCTGGTCTGATGAGACGAAGATAGAATTTTTTGATGATAATTCTAAGCGGTATGTGTGGAGAAAACCAGGCACTGCTCATCACCTGCCCAATACAATCCCAACAGTGAAACATGATGGAGGCAGCATCATGCTATGGGGGTGTTTTTCAGCTGCAGGGACAGGACAACTGGTTGCAATTGAAGGAAACATGAATGCAGTCAAGTACAGAGATATCCTGGATGAAAACTTCTTCCAGAGTGCTCTGGACCTCAGGCTTGGCTGAAAGTTCACCGTCCAACAAGACAATGACCC